>NC_068369.1:27123717-27323717 GCF_020536995.1 Dreissena polymorpha
TCGATAATGAAGAAAAATACTCATAATAAGGCATGTGGACACATTTGTGCACTCCCGTAGTATATTTTTTCTATCTACTTACACTAATGTGTGGTTTGACTATGATAACACATTTCATGCGGTGAAAATGCAACGTACAAGTGAAAAAACCCACAATATTTTAACTGTTGCTTTCATTTATTTTATTTTTTTAGAAAAGTTAATTGCAAACTTTATTTCAAAGTCAGCTTTTACGCCGACTACATTTTTCAAAGATAACTCTTGTTATATTTAGTGGTTTTCGGTGTGAGTGATTATCAAGTATTTTCGAGGCTGTCTATAGTATACCTGTATTAGTTGGTGAACTTATGTCCATCGTTTTATGAATTGAGAACTGTGAATAAAAAACAAGCTCAACCTTCTACTTTTGCGTTGTTAGCACCCGCCGCAAATACAAAAGATCGTCGCTATCTGTTGAGAACAAAAGAACGTTTCCCAAAAATCCTCGCCGTAGAAGCATGAACGAGGTAACGAAAAAGCTCATTGGTGTTATATTTAATAGTTTTTTTATATTCGGTTTTAGCGATTATGAAGCATTGTTGATGTTGTCTATCGTATACCTGTAGTAATTGTTGAACTTATGTTCAACGTTTTATGAATTGAGAACTGTGAATATAAACAAGCGTAACCTTATACTATTGCGTTGTTATCACCCGTGCAATTGGAATATACATTGTTTATCGGCAGCCGAGTCTATTAATAGCCTCAGATTATGAATGAGCTGAGCTAAAATACTACGTCATAAAGACGCAGTAGAAAGTGGACTATTGTAATCATTCGTAAACATAACATAATTATTAAGACATAACATAGAAATTTATTACTAAACGAATATATTTACAAACAAAAGTAGTTAGGTGTGTCATGATAAGAATGCAATATTCTTTTAGAGAAAGAAATAATTATTTTGTCTATAAAATATAACACTCTTGTATCACATTTTATTCGATGCTGACATTCACGGGTTGGCAAATTGGTTTCTTAATAACGGTATTAAGTGCGATAATATTAAATGTTATTGTTCTACTTTAATTGTCTAAAAATATTCACGCTGTAACAGACTTATAGCCACTTACACTAATCATTGGAACTATTAATTAACGTATACTAATTATACGCACCACTAATCATTTTACATAAACTTTATCAATATATGTTTGCATTCAGTTTGCAAAACGTTAGTATTAATCGTACAATTATTTTAATATGTTAAAGTAACATTACTACTCCAAATCAACGAAAATTCCGTACAATATTTCGTAAAATAAAGCTAAACAATTAAAAATCATTGTTCCTTATGGCAATCGCCGACGGGGGAAATTAACATGGAATTAATTGTGTCACAAACAAATACAAACGAGCTTTTTGTATGTACAAAAATCTATGTTATCATACCACATCTAGCGTTGAAATTGTGGATATTACTATAAGGAACACTGACTAGATGTTAACTTTAGTTACGAAATACTTTACGAAATTTTCGTTAATTTTGAGCGTTATAGAGACTTTAATAGTTTGGCTAATGTAACACTGGTGGTATTTATATAATAATAAAGACAAATTATATTGTTCCACAAGTGCGGGTTCGTTATTGTTCTGAAAGATTCAAGACATGTAAAACCTTTTAGAAAATTGTTTTATACTTTATTATAGCGCTACATATAAATCAATATTCAATGTTCAATGTCAGATATGAAGACAACCTGAAATTAACAATAACGCAAATTATAGTTAAATGACATACATAATAATATGATGTCATCTAGTGGCTTTTATACAAAGTTGCATAGAAAAACATATAATGATCAATATAAAACATACATATCCGCTTTTTAAAAACATTCATGACTTTAACAATAATTCAATATTCTTTCCATTTATGGAATGGCTGCTATACCCTCACAAACTGGTCTTACACACAGGATTCTCCGTGAAGATGTTAAGCTCTGCAAGTTAAATGCATGTGCTCATAAAACATACAGAAATAGTGACTAAGATAGGAGAGAGCAATTCTGAGAAGTGCTGCCATTTTGCTAAGTCGCGGAAACACATTACAAATTGATATAAATACACAATATATTAGATAATTACTTGTACATTACAAATCAATTATCCACAATCATTATAAAACCAAAATTGCAACCAAGAGACTTATACTAACCTCAAAGTAGAACTGCTCTTAAATTACATTTAAAAAACAACCATGTCCTTCCAGCTCAACCCATGAAATACTACTGCCAAAGCGCGAAAGAAACATGACCAACAGACTCAATGTACAAGAAAGAAAATTGGATAAAAACAACTATGCACACAAGGGAGACAACTTTTAAAAAGAATGTGTGACTGGTTACACTAATTCAAAACGAACATATTTACACTATTGTAAACAAGTGGTATTCAGTCATGAAGTAAATGTCTTTACTACGTTTACAAATTATTGATCTAAAAATAGAACAGTTTCGAAAAAATACAAACGAAAGTATCACCGCTTTAAAAACGCACATGATGCGCTGTAGTAGCAATTTCTACTTTTGCAAATGAATTTTCACAGGGAAGCTTAAGTAAATGCTCAAAATCCCATACACAAAAACTACCTTTATTGTAATATTTATTGACAGAACCATATTGTTTGATTGCTCTACGTCATTTAAAGTTATAATTGAGTAGTCAATAATGTAAGCAACTTTTTGAAATGTTCTTTATATCATCATTAGTACCTAATCCGTTTACAGGTATGTCTTAATAACAATAGAGTACTCACATGGCAAAATGTGTGCGCTTATTCTCTAAATATGCCTTTTGACACAAGTTTACAGACGTTGACCAATACGTATGGAAAGACTAAACTCTGATTGGTTACAACAGGCAAATCAAAATAGCTACGACCACGTACATTGTATGAGACTTTTTATATCAAGTTTGTTTGATAGAGTTTCATGGAATGATCATTTTAATCTATCACACAGTTAGAACTTACTTTTTATTGTGTTCTAACCAATACATCAAAGTTAATATATTTATATAAAGATAATGTTTCAATATATATAATACTGTAACTTACATTTATCTCACTGAGATCAGCGCCTTGCAAGGGTCGAAGTATTCAAGATTTAAATGGGTCTGAGTGAAGGAGTTCCAGCACTAAAGTAATGCATAACAAATAACAGTGGTTGCATAAGTACTACAATAGTAAACACATTTTTTGTGATCAATAGACGTTTGCTAATTATCATTTTGCATAGCATTGCTATTAGTTTCTAATTGTTAATCGATTCTAATAACACAATCACGTTTGTTTTAAAAGACAACAAAAAATTCCATGATGGACTAAAGGGATAATAATAACGTTAATAGCACCAATCTTGCTTCTACTTAATTTACTCGCATTACTGGTAAAAGTGAACAACGATATCAAACGATATTACAATCAAATTTTTATTTTGTAAAAATAAAATGAATTCACAATCGAGTACGTCTTACTAGGTAATCTGATTTAATTCAACAAACATAATATTATCTTCTACATGTTTAAACAGTTACAAATATTAGTCATACTAAGAGAAAGTTATTGGCACATCTGATGTAAATATGTTGTTTATAAACGGTTAGCCGTCTCTAACTTAAATCAATTAATAACGTAAAGGCATTGGACATGGAATTTAAAGACTCTCACTCACGATCATTTATATAATTTATATCATTTTTTTTAAATCATGTGTAATAAACGCTGGCATCAGAAGTACAAAAAGGGAAAACACAATCCAAATGTGATTTCCATTTCGTTTGACGCTAATGTTTGTCGAGTTTTGATGAAGATAAGTGGTGATCATAAAACCTGAACCACGGGTCATGGAGCGTGTTTCCTGTTTTCATGGCCATTAACTCCTCTGTAATTACCATTTACATATTGTTCGGCTTGTAGGATCATGGCTTTTTCCCAACGTTAAAAACTAACGCCGGAAAAAATATTTCATTTGAGGGAAAAGGCCTTATGATAACACGAACACCAAATTGTGATATTGCGCGTGTTGTCTTAATACGAGACATTAAACAGTTTTCTTCTTCATAGTTACTCACCTCAACTTATGAGAATGGTGCTTGAAAACGATACTGCGGAGTCGAATAATTATATTTATCAGAAAAACTATATGTTTCAATTCGCCTATTTAGAGTACGTACACATGTAATACACATAAATACGTTTTTTTATTTTTCATATGATTTTACCCAGCATTTTTTTGCACTTCAGTACCGTTAATACTATGCACATTAAATGAAAAAAAAAACATTTTCATTTTGCCTCGATACCAATAAAAATATGTTAGTATATTGTATGGGGTTTAAAGCTCATAAACACCAAATTAAACCCAGCATGCTTTGCATTGACAGTTCCTGTGATTGCGACACCATTTGAAGTCATGTGTGAGTGTGAGTGTTCGTTGTGTATGTGTATTGTCCATTATATTTGTCCAAATGCGAGGAACCTTACCGCACATCATTGAACACATGTTTTACTGATGTTGTTTCATAGCGGTAAGCTATCGTAGTAAATTTCACGTGAAATTGGCAACCGTGTCATTTGGCTTGCAAATACCCATATAATGTATGGCATATTTCACGGCTTTAAACTCCCTGCGTAAGCCTTGCCAATATCCCCAATTAATGCGCCAACCTCCGCGCAGAGATATGACGGGCTCTGGTCATTGGCGTCGCTCTTGAGAGCGGCGACTAGAATGTAATGCTTGTTTTCGCTTATGGGAGGAGAAGTTATTTTACGGATCAATGTATATATTTTTGTTTTAAGAGTATCTTGTATAGTGGTGATTTTTTGTGTAAATAAGTGTTAATAAGTTCTGCATTTGCGCCTATTACATTTATTACAACATTTATTGCAAATAATGCAAAGCTAATTGTTTTAATTAATAACTGATCCACAACTGATCACAGGGGAAAGATCACAGGGACTGGGCAAATACGCGAAACTTTCTGGTTTTGTATAAAAACAAAACATAATCAAAATATATTTATTTTGTGTTTTTTCTAATTTGCTTATTTAGTGGAGAATCAATGTAGTACGATATTTGACGACCTTTCGCGCAAGCAACTTTATTAGAAGGCGTAGTGTTACGCAAACGTACAATGTATTAGTTTATTAATAGACATATAATAACGATCACTATACACAACTTCACCAAATAGCAGTACATAAATGATGGCAGCCGGCATAGCTCAGTTGGGAGAGCGTTAGACTGAAGTTGTTTACGCAACAATCATCTAAAGGCCCCCGGTTTAATCCCGGGTTACGGCACGAACGGAACAGTTCGGCGGCTGACAATTTTTTTCAGTCAGGTTAATTAATATAATAAAACTAAAATCCATTTTACTATAATTGGGCATTTTTACTAAAATAAATGGATTCCGCGTGTGACAACGTTAATTAAAATTTCTTACAACACTTAAATATCTTATACATAAATAAACTTGTTTTTATATTAACAAATAAATGCAAACAACACATCTATTATCCATGTATTTTATGGTTGTCTATAATAGGCCCTAAGTAATATCCCTACCGCATATAGAACGCGAAGCGCGACACGTATTATTGATTGTAACAATGAGTTGCGATAAAGGAAGCAGCCGCTTATCAAGGAGGAGCTGTGTCCCAGCAACCCGTTTCCCTAGAGTCAAGCACTCCTCGGAGTTTTTTTAAGAACCACATATAGAGCGCGAAGCGGGACACGTATTACTATCCAGTTGGTATGGGCCCTTTAGCATTAGTCTACCATTACGTCCATAGTTATCTTCCTTAGAATTTGAGAAATTTTAAAATTGTTGTTCGAAGTCCAAACTTTTAATCCGTTTGTTCCCAAACTTGCAAAGGTTTTTTTATCAATGAGGACCCTTCCCAAACTCTATATGAGCAATATCGGACCATATGTCCAGAATTATGTCTCTTTGAATTTAAAAATAAAAGTCAAAACTGCTTGGTAAGGTGATTATGTCAACATCTTTCCAAACTTACAGTGTCTTCATATCAATGAGCATTTTTACCTCATTTAAAACGAGAAACATCGGGACAATAAGTCCATAATTTTTTTTTCTCTAAAATTTGACAAATTAAACAATTTCCACTTGTTTAAAAGATTTCACAGATTTCGTCTGAATCTTTCCAAACCTGTTAAGTCTTTTTATTTCAGTATTACTCGAAACCCTATTGAAAATGATGAATATCGGAGCAATAAATCTATTATGATCTTTTACTGAATTTCAAAGTATTGTGAAATGCAGCTTTTTTATGCAATTTACATTTTTTATTCAACTTTTTCAAACTTTTTCAGTGTGTTCATATCAATTAGTACTCAACCCCTATCGTAAAGGAGCAACGTAAGAATAAGATCAGAATCATCTCCCATTGAAGTTGAGAAAAATATGAAATTGCGCTTACAAGATGAAACAGATTTGTTTAAACCTACACAGTTCTGTTCCATTAATGAAAACTGCACGGATGCCAGTAAAAAAAGGAAACCAATGTAAACAAAATGAACTTTGAAATATTTGGGGGTTAAAACACAAAATCATAGATAATGGTTATTTGGGGGTTATAACACAACATCATAAATAATGGTTATTTGGGAGTTATTACACGCAGTTATAGATAATGGTTATATACCAGTATCTTTTTCTATTTTGTTTAAAATAATCGGCCAATATATTAATATTTACAGTAGAAAAAATCGTTCCATGTAACTTCATTGAGTGCCATTTACACTAAAATTCCCGACGCTCTTTGATGCTTTGCATCAATACTTATCTTGTAGACTTATCATATTCATTTTTCCTGTGAACACCACGTGATGATAGCCCATCACTATATTACAGTTAATATACTTGATTAAAGGTAGTCGGCGCTTAATTGTACTTCACCCGTTTCACGATAAAAAAGATAATTTAATTATGTCAGAAATATCATTGATTTCTGTTGAAATATGTAAACACATTACACTTTAATAATTTCTACTGTTAGTGTTTTACATGTGAATGCAGACTGCACCGTTAACCCGAGGGCGATGCTTGGAGAGTCCGTAGTATCGGAATGTAAATGTTGCGCCAGATAATCAACAGTACCAAATACCTGCTTCTGCAGTTGTATTCAGTCACAATGGATAAATGAAAACATACTTAACCAAAAGTGTGGTATACTTATCTTTCATGAAATTTTACGAAAAAGGAACACCGCATAAAATAACGAATGCAAGTTTAAGTGCTCGGTATTAGTTAGTATTGCGGCTCTATGTAAAGTAAGTGTTATGTTATAAAGTATTACGTCGCATGTGTTTTAACATAAAAGAAGTGTTCGCTTATATTTGTCGGGAACGACTAATAAAGGTAGAAAGAAAATCTGGTGTCAACCCAAACACTGCGAAGTAATTTTAATTTTCCCATCCGGCCATGCTTTTCACTACCTAACTGTATATCAAACAAACAATAATGCTTATTCGTTTTTTTTATAAAACCTGTTGAAGACAGCTGCTAGGCGCAATGTTTGTATACTGCCGATATAAACATTCTGGATATATCGTCATTATGTCTTCAAACACATAAAAACATCTTACATGATGCGCATTAGTGAACTCTTATCTCTTATCGCTCAAATCTCGATAAGTGTTAAAAATAAACACTAAATCATTGATTATAACATCCCATGTGGGTTTTGTTGAACAGCAAATTGTTTTTGTCTTGAGTTCAAGGGCAGTTCAAATGGTTTCCCTACGCTTAATAAGCTCAACTAATTTACAGCTTTGAAGATTTGACTCATAACATGTGTGAACAAAAAACATACACATTTATTTTATAATTGAAACTAACATATTCCGTGCCTCTAGGAACAAATAAGCTAGTGTTCGGAAACATAACATAAATGTCAAACCTATTCAAAGGTAGAATAATTCGAATTACACTTCGATTATAGTTTAATAATGTCCTGAAACAAATTCGGACGGATGCTATACTCTCTGCGATGCAAAATAGGTATGTTGTCTTTGAATCTTAAAAAAAGTTTCCTGAAAATATAGTTCAATCTTCGTACCTTTTGCTCGTGTTTGAGTCAAAATAGAGATGTTTGTATACAGAAAATTGTGGTCCTTTATTTATGACAAGGAACCCAATTCCAAACAGTAAAACATAATCTAATGTACCTGATATGATAAAATATCTGAACAAGCAAACAAATATGTATATCATAACAATGGGTTCACTTCCTGGAAACAGTTAACGCATATGATAAGAGGTATCAATAAGCTCCAAAGATTGCCACCATAATTATTCACATATCATTAAAGTGTATGTAACAATTCATTTCATATGGAAAGACTTCATTCAAAAAATAGCAATTCATTAAACATTTCTTTTATATATCTTCAGTATGCAATATTATACTTTTATCTAAACAATCATAACCGTAAAAATTAGTTTGGAATAAACCCTTATCAATTTGACATATTCTAGTAAAACATAAATTTACTTATTTCTATTGCATGCAGATAATAAGCTAATAATGTTGAATATGAAAACCTGGTTGAAATATGTTTTAATGATTACGATTTTATATAAGTATCATTTTATTAACAACTGTAAGTACTAATGTCATACAATTACAAAACTTCAATTAATTCAAATTGCAAATTAGAAATGTTTTCTGAATTGTATTTAATATTTATGTCAATATGTTGTATGTTTTCAAATAGCCTTAACCTTGCACATTTGCATGGGAGATGAATTTTTTCATACAACAACGATTTGCTTGTTTTTATTATCAATTACATTGTGCAATATCCGAAAACAATTATGTAGTAATACATGCCTTGGAAATTAGGACATACATTTCGAACATCACGGATAATAGGAGTATGGTCAGAGCCTAATTCAAGCCTAATCAACGTTATGTTAAAGAAAGGCATGGATATTTTAGTAAATACATGTCTCCGAATATTCTACACATATTCAAAGGTGTCTAGGAAAGGTGCTGACGATTAACTTGATAAAAATATCTTTTGTTATTCTGTCTACATAGAGACAAATATAAATTAGATCGACTTTTGAGTTATAAAAATATTATATTTTGAGCTGAAAATAATAATTATGATATCAGTATAATGATAAGATTATGGTAATGAAGAAGTACACTCCTGAAAGTGTCTTGGGTGTCATGTTACAATGTTTAATCACTTTCTCTCTCTCTCTTTCATCGTCGAACGAATCATACACATGTTATATTTGTACATAAAATATCATAAAATGCATTTATATTTGTTGATGGCCCCATTTGAATACCTCTGGGCTAAATACATGGGTGTTGCATAACCAATTCGTAGTACACTATAGATATTATCAGAATAAATACAGCAATTATTCACAATTATGGAGAATAATTAGACGCGGAATGATACCGATCGCTACATTATTTGCTCCCGGAAGATAACAAATCGGAATATGATGTTGAGATTATATTGCATGACATGCTGAAGAGCTGCTGAACTGTTGTCAATATGATGCTGAAATGTTGCCGACATAAGACATGGAAGATAAACTATATATGTGTTATTGGTTGCTATTAGAATACTAGATATTAGGGATTAGACAATTGCCCGCCTACGTATTGGTGGATTGATATTAGTGTGTTGACCTGAAGGACCAAATACTTGCGGGATGTGGTTGTGATTAACTTACACCCCGTCACTTTTATTTTTCTTGGATTTGACCACAGTCGAAACCCGATCGCTCGACATCGCGCGGACCGACAAGACCAGTTCGATTTCGGTAATAAGAGTCGAATACTAATATACTGTTTTCACAAACATTACTGTGCTACAGATTGGCACCTCCGATTTCTTCTAATTAATGAAATTCTACCTAAATATTAATATTATTAGTTTTATTTATTTGAAAACAGTTACACATACATCAAACAAATATCATAATACACATGTTTACTAGCTCATTGTTACGAAGCAAATTTTCGGGTTATTGTATGACAACAGGACTAAGATACAAAAAAGCAATATATATACTGTGTATTTATTCGATCGTAATTTTGAAAGATGACATGATCGCAATGTATGTGATGGTGATAAATTGTCGCGGAGATTCGAATTTTGAAAGTGTATTCAGTCAACTTTGAAAATTGTGTTGATCTTCGAACTGGTCTAGAACTAAACGGATTATAACTACCGCCCCCATTGTTGCCTTAATACAAAAAGACATATTTCACTCTATCAAAGATTACTCGAGTAAATGATATAACATTGCTCAAATAAAAAGCATAACGACTAAGTCCATGACAAGATTGTAACACTGTCTACGTCAGTTATAGCTTTGGTGCTAAGTAGGTGCTCATATTCGATTTACAAGTTTACACGACTTGACGTGAGGTCGAGCATTAAAAACAATTAAAGTCATCCGATTATTTGATCCTCGCGATTTCGAGCCAAATAACATAACGTAAGAATACAATATATAAAATGAGTGCTTCGAGGAGCGAAGTTGAGTGATCGGGGTTCGTCCGTTTGTTGTCTCCGATAGAAGTTTACAAATCATCCGAATTGGTGTGTATAATATTGCTATGTAACAAGTTAAAAGTCGTTTTAGGCGATTGTAACTGAATTACATCATGACACGTATTCAGTCAAAGGGATCTTTTCACGGTTTGGTCAATTGACAAAATTGACAAAATTAAAAAAAGTTGTTTCAGATTCGCAAATTTTCGGTTATGATATTTTTGAGGAAACAGTATTACTGAATATTTGCCATGGTCTAATATAGCCATTATATGCATCTTTTGACGATTTAAAAACCTAAAAATTATAAAGCGTTGCAACGCGAAACGATTGAATAATTTGGAGAGTTCTGTTACTGTCGTTTAAATTTGTGAAACTACGAAGATTGCTTATATAACGTATAAAATACGCAGGTAGGCTTGGCAGGATAGCTCAGTTGGCTAATGCGTTTTCACTTCACGATTCCAGGGGTCACTGGTTCGAGCCCTGCTGCGGGCTACTTTAGTTTCCTTTTTTAAATTTTATTTTTGACTTTTTAATGGAGCTTTTAAAATTTAATGTTTACATTTATAAAGCATTCAATGACAAACTTCAAGACATGTAAGAAATCTGTGAAAAGGCCCCTTTAATGCCAGTAGTGACACTAAGTAAATCGTTGGTAAACGGACGGCGTCGCATCAACTGTTGTACTAAAATAGATTGGAAATGTCATGTGCTGCTCGTTTCCTTTTTCTGACAATAGGTTTCTCCAGAGATAACTTGGCGTTTTTCGTTGTACGATCGGCATACTATTCGATATTAAACTCTTCGGCTCGTTGTGTTTGTTGAGGCTTTATTGCCCGATATCGGATACATATTAATCTTACATCGTAAAGAATACTCGCTGTTCATTGGTTAAACAATCTTGTTGACTGTGTATGTTTTAATATCAGACGGATAGCTTCCCATATAAGTTTAGAAAATTGAAATGGCGTCAGAGATGTTAACAAGACGATGATATACGGTTAAACAATATCGCACTGCAGAGTCGGGCCGGACGTCTATAATCCACTTGCTCCCGACAAAGCCGCTAGAGGGCGTTTGGCCTGTGTTATTGTTTATATTATATAATTTGGCTACATAAAATTCAATCTTTTACGGGATATTTAATAGAAATCACAAAACTTTATGTTTATAAATATACGTTTTTTAATTGCAGTTATCATTATTGTTCGAATATATTTAACAGAATTGCAAACCCCTTTTGGGCAGAGGTTTTAAAAAGCTTTTCACTTTATAGTAGTATCATCCTATATTGTTTCTTCACTAAATATATTATCAAATAGGATATCGTTACATTTATTTTCATTAATTTGATAATGCAACTGATGAAGTATCTTGGTTGACACACCATGAAAGTAACATACACAACAAATAAACCCATGCATTTAAATGCTTACATTTAATTTGCTCATAATATCAACACAATAAGATATACGCCGACTTTTTGCATATTGTACTCGTTTCCCTAGTAACTCAAATTTTATTTCTGCTAGTTATTACAACTGTATAAACATATCATCAATGATGTAACGTTTTGCAATTGTGTCAGGAATCACGCCATCTATAAATATATGTTAGACTCTCTGGATTTTAGGACAACGATGTTGTTTTATTTAAAAGTGACATATTTCAAAAATAAATCAGTAAACAAATCAAAAATGTATTAAAACGTATTTAGGATTGTGTACTTATCATGCATACGTTTTTACTTCGATATGAACAAAATATATTGCTTCGACTAGTTATTGAATTTCGTTTATCTTGCTTTTAGTCAGAACGCTTAGCACTCGATCCAAATGATCAAATAAACTATATTTTTTAATAAATTAAGACAAAAGGATATACGAACAGAAACTGAAATTGAATATTGTTGTCATTACATTGTTTTGATGATTGGATTAAAGTTGTCGTTGAGGTAAGCGTGTTGTTTACTACATTGTGTTTTTGTTAAACTCTGAAAAAGCTCAACTATTGTCTTCAATCTTATCTACAATACTGCAGCAGTTACAGCCGATATTTAAAGTATAGCAATTGAAGGCTACATTTAATTACCATTCTTATTTCGTTTATGTGTGGCTAAAATGTATTTCTCACTGTTGCCTAACACTGAATGTTAACACCATTGTGTCCATTTGAAGCCGTGGAATCCGATCATTTTCATCGGCCGAAACGATCATATTGGTCCGCTAAATATGAATAACGACACGCTCGCAACGTCGAGTTTGTTAACATTTTATAGTAACGATTTTGAATATCACAAGATGGGGACATTTCTCCTCTTACTACGTTGATTATTAAACAGGAAAGTAACTCGGTAATATGTTTTCTTCTCAATTGCATTATTATCTACATCACCGCAAACGAGAGCGGCATTTTACATTGAAAAGGAACTCAAGATGGAAATTCCTATTGTATAAACGTTTATGATTTTTTTCTTATTTACCGTATATCAGTTACTTCTAAAAAATGAAGCCTTCAACAACATGTAAATATTAGTTCAATGTAATAAAGTGATCATAAAGATGGCCTTAATTCGATCTAACTGAAGTTTCTCTTCGTTTATTTTATTTGCTAGCAGCTTCTTATTTCAATAAAAGTATTGTTCCATAATAAAGGTATCGATAATCATCGTCGCTAATGTCATTAAAGTATACATGCACTTCTTTCAAATGTGTTCATAAGTGCTATTTGTATTCACAGATTATTAGTTGACATTCAAATATCCGCATTTTTTCTATGTTTTTTTCCGGATTAGTTGGAAATGACATATGTAACTTGTGTGTTCTTAAGGCAGTTAAGCAGTTCAAGGAGAGCGTTTCAACGCTTGGATTCTTTGGATATCACTGCTGTCGGTAAACATAACTATAAAATGCGCGGTTGCTATTAGCGGACGTAAGCAGTTGGCTTGTCTGAACATAAACGCTTGCGTTTAATTGAACCTAAAGTACTCACACAAATAGGCGGATAATTACTCTAGACATATCTCCGTGAACAATCTAAAGTTTAATCATGCCGGGCAATATTTCGAACTGGAAGTATAAGAAATGACATGCTAGTGTTATCCCAATAGCCCTATTTGGTTCTGTATACAGGAAACAGTTTGCAATTCTTGGATAAATGTCATCAACCAATCATTTAAGCCGCGTCATGCTAAAACTAAAATGGGCGTATAACAAATGCAGCCAGGTTGCTCCAGATCAGCCTGCGAAAAAGGCCAGAGGGCGCTACGCCGCCCGCTGTCAAATCACGTGAGGTTTCATATAGAATAAGACCCGTTTTCGTATGCTGCGACTCATGTCTTTTAGTTAAATTGTTGTTTAAAATTAAAACAAAACACGCCATAACTTGTCAATAATATCAATTTTATTGTGTACGTATATAATGTTTATTCATACATATGCCTATAAGTGTTCAACCAAAACCATATAATGATCATAGTTGAACATGTATGCATTTGATTAATTAAGCGTCGAACCGACAGTCACAAACCATTCACATGTTACAGTTGTATAATACACAATATATTATATGTTTGGTTATTTTAGACTCCAAATGAAAATTCTTGATTTCATTCTCTGATTCGCCGTTACTTGGAGAGGTATAACAAGTGTATATACATGTACCACTTTTTCCCAATATACAACGTATCAAATACAACAAATAAAATAGTATTCATTACAAATAAAAAACGACTCACAAGGAAAATTAAAGATTTTTTTACGTAACTCAACATTATTTTAAAGAACTAAATTCATTTAAATCTTGATCAATGAATTTTATTTGATATTATATTTGATTTATTAGTTGTTGCAATTTGTAAATATTTATCGTTATTATTAGGCTCACTCGAATATTCCTTTCATGCCGTTTATTTAAAGTTATGAACAATTGTTGCATAAACGTATTCAAAAGTGTGCAATTTTTATAAGTATTGTCGTCAATTTGCTGCGGAATAACAATACAAATATGCAGACGCACCATAATACACAAAATCCATTTATATACAATATCCATTTATATAAAATGAAGCATACAATTTCCATAAATACGTTAAAGTTCGTACCAATAACGACAAAATCATTTCACTTATTGTTACTTTATTTGTTGTGGATCGGCCTTGTTCTTTATCAAATTATCGACTACAGTAGTTACATATTTGGATTTAAAACCTTGTATTATATTGACCCCTGCCATGTGGAATTGTGAGTGTGACAGATTGAATCTGTACACTTAATCCTATCCCACTCAGAAGCAAAGTGAAAATGACTATGTGCAAACAGCATAAAACCAGAGTAGCTTGCAGC
Source organism: Dreissena polymorpha (assembly GCF_020536995.1). Taxonomy (NCBI): domain Eukaryota; kingdom Metazoa; phylum Mollusca; class Bivalvia; order Myida; family Dreissenidae; genus Dreissena; species Dreissena polymorpha. Next base: position 27,138,659 of record NC_068369.1, read on the forward strand.
CGTTCAGGTTGTATGCTGTTTGCTGCTCATCAGAATCTTAGGCTTGGAAATGAAGGCTTTAAAACTTGAATCTAGTAAGAAAGGTCTTAAATTATATTTACTTTCTAAAGGACTACAGATGCGTCAAAATGCGTATCTAAGAGGTAAAGGGTTAAAGTTGTGTTCCATCAAGAAATTAAATCGATTTTACAGTGCAGTGCTCGCCTGTGCATACCGCGCCGAGCCAATGTCCATCATAGACATATTTCTCACATCCAAATCCTCTCTCTGTCGTCGACAGCACGTATAACAAAATAATCGCTTGAACTGACACCAGAAAATAGTGTTAAATATGCAGTAGATCACAAAGTTTACAGCCGCATTGATCAATAATAAAAGGTCAGTAATTTCACGAATTCCTCTCGCGAGAAAGTTTTCTTCCAAATAGCCCAGGCCGAAAACTGTTGACATAATTGTATCCGGCGTGATGCAAAGCAGAAACACGAGTATAACGACCACCAGCATTGAGGTAATTTTATGTTTCTTCGGAGGTTTTCTTTGGAAAATACGGCATCGGCGTAACCCGTTCAAAATACACGTGTTAAGGATTATCAGAATCACCAAAGGTATGATTGAGCGCATAAGATTCTGAAACCACGTGTATATGTCAGTAAATATTTGATTTTTCCACAATTCTGTGACTACAACCTCATACTGATATGTTCCTGTTACGTTATTCAGCCGATGTTCTGTCCTGTATCTCATTGCATACGGTACCGCTAACATTGCCATAATTACAAAAACGGTCGTTGACACGATTCTGGCTTTATGTATATTGCAGAAGAATTTTACTTTTGTTGGATGACAAATATAAACATATCGTTCTACTGCAACCGATACGATTAACCAAGCTGATATGCACAGAGAGGCGTTGAACACGTAATGAGCGTAAGGGTAGAGAAACCCGTAGGCTTTATTTGCGGTTGGCGTATCTATCTGGAACAACAGAACAACCATGAAGTATAGGAAGTCACACAATAACTTGATCAAATCCGAGATTGCCAAGGCCAATAGGTATGTGTTTGTTGAAGAACGCATTTGACGCTGGGACATCACGATGATGGACATGATGTTGCCGGTTATTCCAAATACGCAGATGATCGGGTAGAAAACCAACCCAGTGATGAACCGCGCTCGTAGGTAAAATGGCTCGTACTGATGGCACGATTCGTTCTGGTAGCACGATTTGGAACTTTCGTAAACAGGCGGTGTACGGTCGTGTAGATCGGACATGTTCCTAGCAGCATTCGCAAACATTTCCATAGACCCGTTAGTCATGTACGACATCTGAATAACAAAAATGTTGTATCAATACATATATTATATATATTATTTTTTATTGATACACATTTGTTTATTCATAAACAAATATGTATACACTACATTTAACATTTTATTGTAAAATAACTTTATTAAAGAAATAAATGTGTATGTATTGCGTTCTTAAATGATACCTTCAATTCCTCGGAAATAAGTGTAGATAAAAAAACACTTTCTCACAACCATGCATCTGTTTAATAGGCACTACCACATGTATTCTTTATACCGACTTCTTTGACTATATATACACAAAGGCATTCTCACGTAAACTTTATGGATTGGCATGGTGTGCATACAAACTGTCAAAAAAGCATGGCAGTTTTACATGGTATATGAAGAACCAATGTATATTATGTTTGTCACATAGACTTAAGAGGGAGTGATTTGTCACTACCCACTTACTCGGAAGAGAATATACAAATCTCCAGTTATAAGTAGGTGGAATAGGATGATAAAATTCATATACAATGGACATGTATTTAAAGAAGACAATCCAAATGATTCGAATATTATAACCTGAATACTCTACTCACAGTGCCCTGTAGATGAGATTTAGATATGTATTGTAACTGTTAGATTCTAAAAGACGTTCAACTCTTGTACGAACAGCTGTGTCTTACGTTTTAAAACACAAATGGCAGCATTTTATATTCGTCTTTATTAGATGTGGTCCTTAATCGGGAAATAGTTAAAAATCGTGAACAAACATAAACTTAAATGTTTAAATTATATGATTTCAGAACACAATTCCAAACATAAAACATAAATGGGCTTGAACAATAAAACAAATTTATGTTGTTTTAAGTTTGTGTTTTTGTTTTTCATGAATCTTAACTTCATTTATTTACAAAACGCGTTGTAATAAAGGACAAATTGAATTTTGTTGACTTTTTAGCTTTTGGAAAGGACATGTGCGTCTAATATGAAGTTTGAATGATCTGCGTAAATCCGTCAATCGAACAAATTGTTTTTACTTAAAATTCAATATTCGAAGTCTATAAGTACGTATATTTCTTTGACAACATTTTTCAATGGCCTTTTACACCGTTTGCAATTGATTAAAGTATGTGTTGTTTTTAAACAAAATTGATCACATAAATGCAAAGTGATATCACAAAATAACCATCAACCATAAAACTTACACACATTAATATAGGTCCATATGCATTCAACAGAAAATGCTAAGCATTATGTTATAACAGAGTTACGCTTGCAAAGACTTTAAATGTGGTTCATATTTAACACAGCATTAACAAAACACGTACACTGAACATCGTTACAAGTAAGAAGACATTACGCTCAGTGTAATTCCTATTACGTGTTAAGCATAGTAAACAATCCAAGAAATACTTTTTTATATCATTGAATTTTTATGAAATAACCCATGATCAGGAGTATATATGTTAAACAATTAAATCACAAGATAATTCGAATATAGTAAATTGACTGTTCGTATCCATATTTAGAGCGCGATTAGCAAGTGCATTTGAATGTATCATTTCCAGAATTTTAAGATCTATTTTTGAACCATTACTCTCCGCCCATGTCTATTGCTTAATAGTCAACACGTTATGTCATTCTTTGTCTTTAGAAAACAAGCCGCGTATTTTGGTCGAATACATGAAAATAACAGAAATATATTTGGGGTAACAATGCGCGTACATATTCGGATCATACTGTAACCTATTAATTTAGAATATTAATTTTACAAAATAGCATTTAAACGAAATATATATAAAACAAGTGAACTATACGAATTGCTTATATTAAATTGGTAACCAGACGTATAACAACTTAGAAGTGTTTGTATTTGATTACTGCTAACGTAAAACACAAGTATTGGCAATACACAAAAGCAAAGTGGTAATTCAAACGTATGCATCTATGTGTGAAGTACGTAGATGTTATACTCACGCAAAAAATATATCCGCATATTTAATAATCATACTAATAGATATCCTGTTATGTTTCATAACTTCTAGTGCGTCCAAATGTCAAATAAGCGTGTGTTTTTTTTCAAAAAGGAAATTCGAAAGTCATAACTTTCGCCGCGATTCACAACAATGAATGCTCGCCAGGATATAAATAAATAACTTCGTTCAACCTTCTGATAACATCTCTAGTATATGAATCTTTCGCTCAGTGTGAACGCGATTTTACGCTTTTAGTTAGTTTCCAATATAGTTCCATTACACCACAGTCTCTATTCAGCGAACAGTGAAACCCGCTTTAAAAGTGTCGATTATCGGACATACGTTCTAAAGTTATTAGGGAAAAACGTTTTACATAACATGATACCTGGAGATATTATAATAGATTTAGAACAGATAGAACAAAGAAACTAGTGTTAAACTACTCAATAAACAAGCGCAATGAGATTGCATCGATAGTGACGCAAGATCGTTAACTAAAATATGGATTGATGTCAATTGCTTACAAAATTATCAGAAATTATAGGTACGGCTTTATTTACGACATGTGTAAAAGAATGTACATTAAAGTGAAGTAAACACAAATCAAACACATTAGTAATTTTTTTTTATTGGAACTGCATTGCTAGATATCAGAGTACGAACACAGTTTTATGAAACAAATTTCAAGTCAATATATACATATATTTGTTTATTATAATATTTTATCATAACGATAAACGATTATTGTAACGATTGTTTTGAACTAAGGTAGGTTCAGTGTACATATTTATTTTATAATATATTGATTGACAGTGGATATACACAAACAGTAAAATACATTTGCATCATGGAAAAACGAAATTTCTGATTATCTGGACAATACATTCCGGTTTGTAAATTGACAAGGAATGTTGAATAAAATTAATAAACCTCAAATGACTTTCAAACGTTCGATTTGTAAATACTCATAATTGCCTTATTTATTTCCTCCGTGAAAGTATAAATTATTTATCCCAATCGGGCTATAATTTTTAATATACCCAGTGCGTGGGGCTAAACATAGTGGCATGGTTTTTGTCAAATATTATTCAAGCTTATAATCGGTTGACGCTTATAACAGTTTATAAAAGCAAATCAATTGAAATAAGTGCCTGAATTTATCATATAAAGTCGACGTGTGTGTATTTTAAAGACCAGCATGTCTGTTTCTGTGCAGTAAAATAAATCATAGGCATCTGTTGGGGTATAGTTCAATTTGTCCGGCGCCAATCAGCTCTCCGAGTTTTATCCACATTGTTATAAATTGAACACGTCATGCGCATGTGTGAAGATGGCGGCATATATTTGTCTTCAGCAAAAAGTCTTGAGTTTTTAATTATCAAAAGCTAAGAAGCTACCTTTCTAAGGGTCTCTTTATAATAACTATTTACAAGTTAGAAAATATGCATACTGGTTCTTGGTTATAATGCGAAGTATGTTCATATGTATGTGTATCTTTCTTCTAAATAAAACGGACATTTAAGTAAAAAGTGATGTTCATCTTCTAAATGTTAAGATTACATAAGGCATAAATTCTTGCTTATCTGCTTATGTTATAATGTTTGCCCATTTCAATTAACAACTTATGTGATGAAAGGCGTATTTTAGCAATACAATCTAAATTGCATAGACCTTTCAAATACAGGTCTGAATTCTTTGTAAACTAGTAATGAGGTTGATCATTACATTAACATGATATATAATCGTATGCTTCTAGTTCTTCGGCTTTCTCTTATTAAGTTCTTAGTAATCTGTTTTTTTTAATATAGGCCTCCAATTATTAAAGACGGCGCTAATTAATTGTGGAAGCTGGAAGATAATTAGCGCGTTACAGACTGTATGTGTCAATTAAATTGTACTTGAGAAACTGATTGATCGGGCTAGGTATGTGTAGGTGTTAATTTTCTCATTCAATGCATGTAAATGGTTGAATTTGTATTATTGTGCACAAGAGTGACAACAAATAAAATATCAAATTCAAACGTTTAATTCATATATTGAAACATCTAATGAAGGAGGACTCGGCCTGAGGAAGAGACTGATGCATGGACCTAATCCATTGTTTATAGGTAATTTTAATTTCATAACATCAATACTCTATTCACAACTAGCAATACTCTTTTCATAACTAAATGATCACTATTTTTTAGGGATCCACCATGTAATAACTCAATTTACCGGTTAAATAATTTTTGTCACAGGTTGATTAACCGATTTACAGAAAGACTGCAACAAAGCTAGCTTTTCGATGCACCGCTATGACATCAGGTGGTTGTAGAGCATTGATGGCAGGAAGGAATTTTCTTTTCGTCTGAAACACTTGCAAATCAATAAAACATTATTTTGAGCAAAATATTTTTTGAAATACAATAATGTATCATCATATCAATTCAATACGGATGCTAACAAGTAATGCAATCTCAAATACGTTAAATTCCTTTTTTGAACGTACCGAAGTGCGCAACTGTGCAAAGGTGCTCGTTCTTTGCTTTATTAATGTGTTTATTTTCACGCAATTGATTCCCGTCATCATTTGGGCATGTTGTTTTATTGGCCGACATCGTTAATTGACATAATATAGCGCGCTTAAGATCGAATTTGTACTACATATTCTATGAAATTTAATCCTCTGACGTACTGTATCCATGTATTCCATTTTGCCCTATACATTCCAGGTTGACATGGATCAAACTAACCTTTTATATAAGATTTGCTTTTGTAATAATCACCTGTATTTAGGAATTGCTTATTCAGGACAACAGTCTCTACAGAGACAGTGGAAATTCGATAGAAATAATACATTTAATTTTGTTTAAATTTGACCTTCTTTTCTCATAGCGAGTTCGCAAATAAGGCAAGCAACTGTTCTCTCTTTAGTGTATACTTCATACAGATAAATGTAAACTACTTTAAGGACTTTTTCCCCTTTAAAGAGATAGTCATGCTTCTTAAAAAAGCACTTAAAATCGTTATTTTATTTTTTATAAAATTTGTGAAGTCGTTTATCCGCATAGGCGGCCATATTTGCGAACGCTGCGACAGCCCTATATTCGTAACCTTTACATTGGAACTTACGCATTTGTAGCCTACTAACATAACAGCAAGGCAGCTATGCTCGGCTTGGTTTGAGTCGGTTTAACCCTGGAAGAAACGTGTCATTATTCTAAGACAGTCAGGAAACGAAGCTTTTTTTGTACAAATAAAAACACATATATTTATGTTTCTTAAAATTCAAACATGTTGAAGATGTAAAGTGGATGGGTGCTGTAACGGGGTTACACATATTTGGTACGTGTTGTCTTCTCTTTGTATCTCGAAATGTTAACGTAACATTTGACAATACTTCTTCTTCGTTATGTTTTATTTTTATAATGAATTTAAACCCCTAACTGATAAAGGCAAATTTATAGCTGATTCTGAATTAAATACCACCACAATTTAAATGAATATGAACAAAAGGATTTTATTATAAAAAAATAACTTTTTAATAAATCCGGTTTATAAGTCTTGTTTGCTTATTGATCCGTCTGTTCTCATAATTATTCTCCCAATATTAAAAACATGAGCTCCATCTGAAAGGCGTTCAATGTTGCCGGTGCATAAACAATTGAATGTATTCTACGTTAAAAGTGAGCTAAGACAGCTACGCAGAGAACACAATTATATCATTTGTTTAAATTTGACCTTCTTTTCTCATAGCGATTTCGCAAATAAGGCAAGTAATTGTGCTCTCTTTAATGCATACTTCATAAAGTTAAATGTAAACTAATTTACCAACTTTTTCCCTTTTAAGAGAAAGTCATGCTTCTTTAAAAAACAAAAGCACATAAAATCGTTGTTGGTTTTTTATATTTTGTAAAATTTGTGAAGTCGTTCATCCGCTTAGGCGACCATATTTGCGAACGCTGCGACAGATTGTTTTATGAAACGATTGGATTTTTTACGACGTTCGCAAGTTAAATTACGTCAGAAAACATGCGTACGAACTTTTATGAAACGGCCCCAGTATACGCGAAAGAGTTTCATTAGTAAAAAATAACATAGACTTTTTACTATGGCTTATAATAGATAAAATACATTTCAAAATTGAATAGTATATATGTATTTATTTAGATGTTATGTATATTCCACATGAAAACTCATCAACGCATGGTATGTATGACGTTATTATTTTTACAACAGTTAGAATCTGATATTAACGTTTTTAATAGTAAAGGAAAAGTAATACGAGGGACGCAAATGCTAGAATTGATCATACAGCGGATTTTATTGAATAAGAAGCGTTGGTGGTTTTGATTTATTTGAAATAGATACTCATCTTCAGAAAGTAGCCCGTGACTCTGGTTCATACAGATTTGGTGATTTTTTGTAAGACATATGTAAATCTACAAATATAACAATTGCGAAGTGTAAATGCTATGCTTTTTCAAGATAAAGGAGTTTGCAAATTTACTTGTTTTTACTCACAATGGCACCCCCGGAAACCCGATATGCTGTAAAAAGTTGGATGTGCTTGGAAAAGTTGCCGATAAATTTCGCTGAATTTCGGTAGGGTAAGTAAATCCAGTTCTATAATTGTTTAAAGGCATTTTTGATTAAAATACAATTAAATTTAATTAATATACTCTTAAATGAACAAAGTGCACTTTATTTTTAACATTTACTTAGCAATAATGCTATGAACAATCATAACAGATCCGCTTCCGCTGACACTGATAAACAACGCTGGTTGAACAAAGTATCCAAACGAGAACGGACAGAATATATTCAAACAGTTTATCAGTGCACAATGTACATCGTCAACATCACATGTGGTTCGTATCGACATATTTTATCATGTTTGTGCGCAGAAAAACAAGCGTAAACAAACATGAATATATACAAAACAAATGTATATTGAAGTACAGATGATGAACAATTGGTAAATTACGTTATACGATTTAAAACAATCGAACTGATACTCATCGATTCCTTAAAAAATAAACACAGTTTTATCAGTTTAGACCTATGGGTTGATTGTAGTAATTTTACATACTTTATAACATATGGATTATTATAGTAATATTTTTATGTATTGCTTTCGTATATTAACAAGTATTGAATAAATACATACAACATGAAATTTGCCCGAAATGCCTGTGGCATTACAACAAAGACAATATATATCTTTTCTAGCAATAGTGTTTTCATGATATCTACCAGTCTGTATACGAAGCGTGTGCGCCGACAATCTTGATCGGCATAAATGAAATCTAAATTATTTCGGAACTAATCCTAGCTAAATCTCATATTCAAGATTTGACTCAAAGTACAGCTGCTATACCAATGATTCCTGCACTTTTGAGTGGAAGCATGAAACTTGGCACAATTATTCTTTGACCCATTACAAACAAATCTAGATATGGATCCAGATCAGCAGCCACCCAGGAAGGCTGTGGTCAACGATTTTCAAAATGGCCGCCATTCCAACTTTAATCCAAAATATCACCATAACGAATCGTTAAAAGTGCATTGTTTGTGTTGAAGACTTATAGTAAATTATATACTGTCTATCCAGCAATGACCTTGAGATGACCTTGAGGTAAATTGTCAAGGTCAAATATCTCATTTCACTTTTTATGATGGGTTGAACATGTAAATATTTACATTTTTTTCTTTATTTGCCCGTGTTTTGACAGGAAAAAGTATGCATTACCGTTAATATGATTCTGTTTGATCGCGTAAACATACAAATAATTGATGCACTGTTATATGGGGGTTTATACAGGGAATTGTCAAAAATAACAAGGTCAAGTTGTAAAGTATGCCAGCCTAACTGATGTTAGTTATAAAACATGATTTCATCCAATTGGCAATATCATTTTGGTGGATGTACGATGAAAAAAGGCATGTTATTCCGGGAAGCAACGGCCTTCACAGAAACAGAGACCTGTACATTTAAGGCTGGCCTTGCTACACTTGCACAGTCCCCTGCAAGCTTTCTTACATCCACAGTGAATAAGCTCATAGCACATATCTTGGGCTTGTCCCAGGGTAGTCCACCTTGGCTTCCACGTACCCGTGCCTGGTTTCTCCCATCCCCAGTGCGACGGGCTTGGAAGTGTTTAATTTGCCTGTAGAGCTTTCCCCCAAACATGGCCTCCTTGGTACACCGCTCGCAGTAAGTGTTGAGTGAGAGCTGATTGTGTTGGTGGAATACTCTCAAGTGCCTTTGATCTTCTTGAGAAAAGATGTCTCCGAGCGTCGTTAACTGCCATCATATCACTTGTCCTGTCGTACATCAGTATGACAAATCTCTCACAGAGATTGAGATTATTGCCGGTCAGTTCTATGGTTGCGTCAGATAGTTCCAGGAACATATTGGTTATATCTGGGTATACGTCCCATGTGCTCCAAGCTGATTTCTTACCCCCACCACAAAAGAAAGAGGTAACATCGCATCCTGTCAATGCATGGAAAATAGACATTGACCTAAATTTCATTGGACCTAGTGAGTTGGCAATCTCATGTACTGCTATGTAACGTTGGTGTTTGCCAACACCAAACAACATCCATATTTCAGAGTCTGGAATTCTGTGGAAATTAGATAAAATAATGACTAACACATCTGTATCTGACGCAGTGATCATAATGCTCCTGTGACCTGATAGGGCCGCATCATACAGGTGAAGTACCATTCTTGTAGTAGCCTCCTCATGAGTGCATGGCTCAATGATTGTATTTGCTATCCTTGGAGGGGCACATAAAACATGTTCACCTGAAGTGCAATGGATTTCTTGTCCATCTTCCGAAAGAGACACTGACTGCTGAGCGAGAAACTGAAAAAGTTCCGTTTTGTTCTCGTCAACTCGAAGAAACGACTGCCAATTGTTGGGTACACGGTTTGAAGAGGTGACACGTCGTCTTGAGCCATGTCCTCTTCTTTCTCTGGTGGCTGATTTAAGACTATCTGCAATGTATCGGTCCCAGATTAAATCCAATCTTTTTACATGGATAAGTCTTTCTGAGAGATGTGACAAAAACACATTGTCAGCATAGTCCTGAAATGTTTTTGAACCTCTAGGTTTGAACCAACATCGCCCCGTCTAGAATGTTAACCGTAACTCTTGGGGTTGTTTCTAAACGGCGTGAATGTGATTCTAGTACACTAAGAAGATCAGCCTTTGTTCCTGATCTCATTTCCCCATTTTTGGCCAAAGCAGGTGGATATGGTTGGTTTTCATACTTGAAAAACTCATCCAGGTTTCCTTCCCGAGACTGGCATGCAATATACAGCCTGGAAAAAGGGCACAGTCATCTTTTAGTATTGCAAGTTGGGGTTTTGTCTTGTTTGACACCTTTGTTAATTGGAACAATGCCAATTTGTTTCTCTTGATGGGCTCGCTTATAGGAACAGATCTTTTGATGAATCGTTCATCTTGAAACCTATAGTACTGCTCCTTGCCGAGTTGAAGAGCTTGCTTAACAGAATCCACTACAACTTTATCCATGATATCTTTTGTATCAATAGTAAGAAGGTTCCCATTGTCTTCTGTAAAAGGGTTACCCATGTTTGTGATTATTGATACGAGACCAGCAACTTCTTTTTTGAACTTTGCCTGAACAGCAGGAGTCTGTTCATGGTGTTTCTGAAATACATTTTCCGTAATTTGATGACCTTCATATTCCTCAATCATTCTTGACATTTCCGGACCAGCCACCATCCATCATGTCAGAGCGGATGGATTGTCGGTCAGACCAACAGCCCCACCAGCACCTTTAACTACAGCATTACATTGTTCATGTGCCTGATCAAGGGCCATAGCTGAAAACGGGCGAGTAGTCTTATAGGCTACGAAACTCCCAGATAAAAACTCCTGATACACTGCTGGCACAGTGACTGACAAAGAGCTCATGTCCCTAATATGAACAGACAACCATCTGGCATAGTTGGTGTGGTCTAAGCTAAATACCCATGGAATCAGTTGTATCAGAGACTCAATATATTTGGTAAAGTTTCCACTTCGTATCGAGTTAATTAAGCTGAATATACATAGCCTAAGTTCAAGTACATGTGAAAAATACAGAAACTGGTTGCTCAGATTTCATTTTGGTACACCAATCTCAAAAATCCAGTACAGCTTCATCTTCTGGAGTCACCTGTTTGTAGTGTTCATATGCTTGATTTCTTAAGATGAACAAAGCAGTCGCTGTGACCTGATGAGCATGCCTTGTCCTTGTCAGATGTTTGACCTTGATAAATGAGTCCGCCACCCCACTAGTTGCAATTTCTGCCGTGCATATGGCTGTAGTCCACCCGCTACACTCTAACCAATTCCCCAGGGTCTTGAATGCTGCCATTTCAATATGGAGTCCACCCGACATTATAACAAATTTATCTTCACCGTGGGTATTAGGGAAGTTCCACTGAATTGATTTTGCTATAGCAAATAATGGTTGATCCATGGTGATAACGGGAACTTGACCCGGATTCAGCAGTTGTATGGTGTCGCTGATAACATTCATAGAATGCTTTATCATTGCGATGGAATGTGCACAATCAAGAAAGAGAGGCATGAGGGTGACAGTTGTTTTCATATTATTAAATGGCATTTGTTTAGAAGCATGATATGCATCCCATGATATATAGTCCTCTATGTCCAGCTCAGGTTTGTCCAACAAATGTTTTAGGTTATTCAGCCATTCATACTCCTTCACTATCAAAGGATCTATTTCAGGAACTTCAGAACGTACAGCTGGACCAACTATGGGAGGAACAATTTGCTCCTTCTGTGCAATAATAGTAGGTGGAACGTTGGTGTATCTATCTGGCAAAGCTGTAATCTTTTTTCCAGCAATCAGTCTTTCATCAATTACAGGGTTAAATCTTGGTGCACCTTCAAACCCCAATTTTGGGTGCTGCATAATAGAAATGCTTGTTTCATGAAATGAATCCATAGAAGTTGTACTGCTAGGATTATGGTCAATGTTATCCACCGCTTCTGTAGTAAATAAATGGTTAGAGAGCTTTGGTGGGCACACAATCCCATCTTCCTCATACTTGGCGCATACACTGTTTGCAACACCTGTGGAAATAGACAGCAAACGGTCATACGATATGCATAAGCCATTATCGTACACTATGTCTATCAGAGTCCGCTTTCTCGTCTCACCATGAACTTTAAGAGCAAGATAGATTTGAAGTGGGGTCTCTCGATCCTTACTATGACGACGAAAAGCACCAGTCCCACTAGATTTTAGGCTATTGAAAACAATAAGCTGTGATATGGCAATAGAGGCACATGACTGGGTATGTTCACCTTCAGATTGGTCTTTTATTTTGGGACCATCAAGAATCATACTGATCAAAGCTGCTAGTGTTTGAGGAACCGATTTGATTTGGCAGTCTTCTGAAAAATTGCCAGTGAATTTCTGCTTTTGCTGAAACACATCACGCCGCACTATTTTGGCAACTTTGCTTAGGAGCAGAGCCTCCGAGTCAAAATCTTGTTCTGATACCTGTTTCAGGACTGATCCAACGTCTTTATCGAATGCAAGTATGACTCTTCCCTTTTCAGTGTATTCTCTCAGACTAGGCAAAGCCGACAATAGACGATTTTTAAGCCTGGTAGTGTGCACCTCAGTTACACCTTTTAGCCCTAGTTCATTCAGCCGGATGCAGTACATCTTGTTAAGAAAAGACATATGAAAGTCTGGTATTTTAAGGCCTTCACGGTTTTCTATACAATGTTCCATGTACGATACAAGATCTGCAAATGCCAAACCATGCATTGAGCTTTCTTTCGAACTTTGCGCTGTTTCCTTTGCAGCTAATTGTCCGCGTCTGTAAAGTGCAGAAAGACATTTTTTGTGGTAATGGGCTTCAATAGCAACCATGTCACCAACTGAAAGTTTAGCCAAAAGTTGTGTATCTTGAAGCTCTATAGCATAGTTTCTCACTTTGAAGTCAAGTTCAAAGGTAGAGGCTCTATGGAGGCCATCAAGTCCTGCTGGCTCATTACAGAAAATGCAATTGCTCACAGTTGATTTCAGAAGACTCGCACTTCTGTACTTTGCAGATATAAATTCGGTTGAATCTTCAATCTTCCTTTTACGAAGTCTTTCTAATTTCTCATTACTTATTTTATCTCTACAAGACTTATGCCATGATGCACGATTTTTCAGCAAATTGTTTCCTATTCCAGTTCCATCATCTAATAGCTGAATGTCTATATTAAATGGCAAACAATTAAAATCATTGAAGTGCTCTAGGTTTGCAGACACATAACTATACCCAGCCCCGATGTCTTTTCTCAATGAGTTAGCGGGGCATTAAAGAGGCTGGTTGTTATGTTCTTGACATAAAATACACAATTTCCAGTTAAAATATTGATGTGAAGCACTGGCTTCCATACGATCGTGTTCATTCTTTTTCGATCTGTCCCTACTTTACATATAATATTAGTTTAATATTTTTAATATTACAATAACCCTTGAAAATTTGTAGTGAACCTTTCAACATAGGTTGAATAATTCGTTCGTATAAAGCAATTCAGAATTGACCTATATTGCTACTTTTCACTGAGTGCACACTATTTATAGTATATTCCGCTAATATTGATCTTCATTTACGTCAGATGTACGTCATAGTCATATCCTCTCTCTGATAAATATTTTGGGATGGTGTGTGTGCTTTTAAATACACAAGAACATGATATCATTTTTTAGGGAAAACAAAAAAATGTAGGAAAATGACAGTCTCATTTGGTGTGCACAATGTTGCTTTTTTCATGATGTTTCCAAATGCTAGTTCTATTATTTCAATGTATACCCATTTGAAAGACCAAAAAGGAGTGGGGATAATGGTCCACACATAGTTAACTCCTATCTGGTTTGGTTTAATTGCCAAATAAGGTCAATTTTGATTTCAGGTTTTATACAACCGCCATTTTGGTGGCCATTTTTAAAATGGCCGCAACAAGCGCCACAGATACATGCCGACCTGGATCCATATCCAAAATTGTTCAGGATAGATTGGAGCATAAGTGTGCCAAATTTCATGCTTCCACTCAAAATTGCAGGATTTTATGAAAAATTTAACCGAGGCAGCTGCACAATTTATAAGATGTTCTATAAATGTCGTACATTCACCTATCTCCTAGTGTACGGTACCATTTTTGTTTATATGTATCTAGAATTCTGGATTTTAGAATGAGTTTAAGATGTTCAATATTTAGATTATGAATGCTGTTAAAGACGTAACTGAAACCGTAATCATCAACTAATTTTTTGATATTATAAATCCATTTCCGGCACCCTCTGCAGTAATCAGATACTCCAGTGTTATATACACCCTTGCGAGTTATGTTATAAGAGGCAGCTCTTTAAAACCAATATTATATGATTCGTATGTATCTCTGTACGAAAAAAGGATATCTGCCTACTCACCATAAACACATGTAGTACAGGTATTAGTTTCACTCTTAAAAAACTTTTTACAGAACCTGAGATGTATCCTTTCTAATTCCGTAGATTTTGTAAAACCCAAAATTAATGCTGAATAACTTAAAATAGGCCCCATGAATGCATCAAATAGTTGACAAAGAATTGTTGGCTTTAAATCAAAATCTTGACATTTACAAAAGTAAGTATTCAAGGCTTTGAGAGTTTGCCAAATAAGTTTTCTGTATTTAAGTTAAAACAACATGTTTAATACAGCAGTAAATAATTTAATTCATATACAGTTTCTATAGAATGGCCGTTGTATGTCCACATTTTATTTGGCATTAATCCGCCTCTTTTTTTAAGAAAACATTATCTTTGTCTTCTCAGTATTAACTTTCAGTCCCCATGTAGTACAATGGGTATATACATTGTCTAAATGGTTCAGGACTTCTTCTGGTGATTTACCAACCATGGCCATGTCGTCTGCAAAAAGTAATACAATTAAAACAATGTCATCTAGTTGCAAACCTGACTCAATATTATTTTGCAAAAATAACTATTTTTTATATATATCACGCACAACTCTTAGTAGTTTGCCTTGAATTCCACATTTAAACATTACCAACTATGCAGCATTTCTATAAATAGTATCAAAGCTTTTCATCATATCGACACAAATAACATTCAAACATTTGTTTTCAAATACAAAACTGATTTATTAAAGAATACAAAATAAATATTGCGTAAGTATTGGATCGACTTTTTTAAAATCTGAATTGGCCGTCCGAAATTATGATGTATACATATGTTTCCTATACGTTTATTTATAACAGTCGTGAATAATTTGACAAGCAGCTCAATAACCTAATTCATCTAGAAGTATTAACATCGGATTTGGAACCTTTTTTATGAAGGGGGATTATAATACCCACTGGTCAGGAAAATAACCCGAATATAGTATATTATCAAACAAATCACATGAATGTGATGACAGAATTTCAATAGATTCTTTAAAATATTTGTTTAAACGGCTGTCACTTCCATAAGTTTTAAATCGTTCAAGTGATTTTAAAGCAGTTGTTACTTCATGTACCGTTATCGGTTAATCTAATTTCGGAATTTACATTATAAGGGGTATTAGAATCACTACAACAATTGAAAGTTCCACTCCTAAATTCGATGCACTAACATTATAGGTGAATCTTCTCACCATATATAAGCTCCAGATACATAGATATCGTTCCGCGTATAAAAGCATACATGGTCAAGTTTAAGTCAGATGATTGAATCGAAATGATTTTTAATTATTTGTATACCATCTTTTAGTTGTTCATTATAATATCAAACAATGTCTCCATCATGCAAGCACGAACTACAATGCTGGTAGCGGAATGAATTTATGAATATTTCACAAAATGAAATATATGTTTAAAAGAAAATATTGTGCGAAAATAAATAATATGAGTCGCAAAGCGCATCTGGAATTCTGGAGATTATTAAAAAAACGGTATCACCGAAAGCGAATAATATATTGCTGCAATATTTCAATAAATATTTCAAAACTGCAGCTTCTGAGTATCACGTTAATGTAAATAACAATGAATGTGACAGTTATTTACCGTAGTTTGATACTAAAGAAAATCTAATCAGCTCTTAAAGCTACAGGGCGTTCAAAAAATTATAAGGCGGCCTCAAAAGAAAATATAATGTAAGAACACTTTAAAGAAATAGTGCATATTATAGTCAAACCATTTATATACTATTTAATTATATCTTAGATACAACACAACTTCAAGAGAGCTGGTCAACGGGAGTTATTATTCAATTAAATAAACGGGGCGATAGTTCTGACACAATAATTTTAGAGCCATCACGCTGAAAAGCAATTAAAACACACTTTTCTGTTGCTATGTCGATTATCGGAAGCGTACGACCTTATAAATCGCGGACAGCTATGGCATACATTGATTTTATCGGGAATTGACGGCAAGCTAATATCACTGTTCCGCTCTATGTATAGCGATGGCAAACTTCAAGTAAAACATATGGGCTCACTTTTTGACCTTTGTTGTAGCATTCAGGTTTATTGTAATAGCATCGTTGATCATTTTTTCGTTATTTACTAATGATATAGAATTTCCTTTGCAAAACGAAATAAACGCCGATGCGGATGAGACTGTAATTTTCTCCGAAACTAAAGAAGGACTTCAGGAATCATTGAATTATCTAAAATCATATTTCAATTAATGGAATTTGTCTGTTAATATTGACGAAACAAAAATAATGGTTTTACGAAAACGGGGCGCACTAAGCTAAAAACAACACACAAAGAAAAAAATATTTTAATAACCATAGTATTGTTATGTGACGTTGTGTGTGGGTGGGGGGCTAATTTATACCGGCCACGAATATACTATATTATATATAAATTACATGTCTGACAGGATGACAGTAAATTTGTCAACTTGAGGAAATACTGTCAACCGAGGCGAGGCCGATGAGGCGAAACGATGAAGTCCGAAACACAATCGACTTTTTCATATTGATGATAATGTATTTATTTGGTTTATATATATTGCCCCCAGAGTCATCCCCCGTCCGTAACAAGTATGATGTAGATATTTTCATCGAACTAGAGCAAGATATTCTTTATAGTAACCCGTAGTATATCCAATTTTATCAAAATATAGGTGTCGATGAAGTAATTAACGTCGATACTCCAGCCCCTCGGATTTCACATGACTACTTTAATTTGCTTCGGTGATTGTTTAATCGTTCTGTGTAAAACGACAAATCAACTGATAGATAAGGGTCGATAGTCGGGCGATAGGGGACATTTCGCATGCATGACAAATAACGGTACAAGTGAAGTAGATGATTATTACTTACACGTCGTAATACTTATGATTTACATGCTAATGTTGCCGTTGATGATTTTTACCATTGTCAAATCATGCGCCGTTATCATTCGCGTTGAAAGTGAGTCCTGTGTGTCAGAACTTCAATGGCAATAATGGATCGCAGTATTACAAATTTGATAACAAATATATAGAAATGTCAGGCCCGTTGCCAGGGTTTTGAAAAGGGGGGTGCGAGTTTTTTGCCAGCGACAATTGTTATTGAACAACGAAGTGGCGAAGGGGGTATGTGGGGGAGGGGATGTTCTTTCTGCAATCGGGGGCTTTGGAGGACAATTTTGATAATGAAACGTAAACTCCTGAATTCTGGTCACTTTTTAACTGTATTTAGAGACTCTAGTTATAGAGCACTTTTATATGAAATGACTGATCGACATGGATATGATATAATATACATATATTCCCCACCACGTGTTTCAATAACCACCTTTTTCAACCAGTCACGGATCTACATCATTTTATACGTTGTTTAACTCGACACTAGTATTCGCGCACACACTTTGTTTATGCAACAACAAATGTATAGAATGTAAAATCAAAAATAAGAACGGTATAACATATCATTATTTATTGGAATCTTGTAATCTCGATAAAATTGGTGTGTTTTACCATTCCAACATTCTACCATTAATAAATCGAGCAAATTAAATGGAAATGTTTGCTTTTTTTCAAAACAATTGTTTTTTCTGATACTTTGGATAGTACCAGCGGCCTAGAATTGCTCTAAACGTGCTAATAGTGTATTGTATAACAAACACTGATAAACAAAACTGGGTCTTCTCTAAAGTGCATCAATACTAAAAAGAAATCAAAATGGTATAACTGGTTACTTAAAAAAACTATTTAAAACAAATTAGTTATCTTTTTCTAAACGGATTTCAGAAACATATAACACTTCAGGCTTCATAAAGACTCTATAACCACAAACTACTGGCCCTATGGTCTCAAAGTCCTTAACGATGTATACCAGGACGTTGAAGAAAAAAGATGTACTTATTTGCCCATTATATGCTCAAGATCCGTCACTGTTGATGAAAATTACACATTAACGTCCATCTGATCATATGTTATAACGTTATTTAATTCATTATAACAACTGTTTAAGAGTAGGAGATTCCTAGTGCCGTGTTTGGTATATGTCACGTAATCGGATGTACTTTAGTGAAGATAAAACAAGTCTCTGATGTCGAAAATATTTCTTTTATTTTACTCTATTCCCTAACACCAAAATTGTACTATAGTAATTTCAAAGTCAAAGTAAATAACATAACAAGAATAACTCCTAAGAGAAAGCGAGGTACCGTCTGCCTATTTTGAGGGTTATTTATACTGATCCCGTTGTGTATTCGCTTAATTCGTGACCCACGCCTGTCAACAAGTAATGGACGTCAACGTGTGTATCTTGACGTATATAGACAGATGATGTATGATCCCTACAGATTTTACACCGCCTGTAATCGCGGGCCCCTATGTAATTTGACAAGCCAATTTGTGTTCACAGGTGTATTCACACCTGGAACACGTATCGGAATGTCAGTCCTCCCCGCTTAATGTATTTACTAATTATTTATATGCATTTTACGAGTCACGAATCTTATGTTGTCTGGTCCTCCCCGCTTAATGTATTTACTAATTGCTTATATGCATTTTGCGAGTCACGATTCTTATGTTTTCTGTTAGTTACATCTCGCTGAAATATTTCTATTGACTTTTCATAAAGTAATATATTCATTATAACCCATTACATTACACATCTACATAATCAATTTTCAAATTTCATTACACCCTACCCGAAGGTTCTATTTCCTAAATTAGTTTGTTTATACAACAATAACACGACAATAACAACACAATAATGTACAATGAGATAAATTCTATTATTATATATATTATATGTATACCCTACTCGAAAGTTCTATGACGTTACACAACTCACTCTTTCAAATGATTTTTTTCTATTATTATATATATTATATGTATACCCTACCCGAAGGTTCTATGAGATAAATTCTATTATTATATATATTATATGTACATTACGTTACATATAATTAAAAAATAGGGGAAAGTTTTGTATGTGGAGCAGAACAGATGTCAAGTGTTTGCGAACTACAAAAAAAGCCACATTGCTTTGTAACAATGATTTGTTTTCTGTCACTCAACACACAAAAAATGATCATGACTTGAGCATACCTGATATTATTTGTTGGAAAACCCTTTAGGGGATCCGAAAAATGGTTGTACGGGGATTTAACAAAAAAAGAACTCAGCGAAAAAAACTGTGCACAATGTATTATTGTTATAAATTGTTCTATAATGCAAAGCTATTAACCAGTGACTCATTGGTCGTCGGCAATAGTCGAAGGGTGTCCTTTGATTTCAGTCAATTTCGG
Organism: Dreissena polymorpha; assembly: GCF_020536995.1. Lineage (NCBI taxonomy): Eukaryota > Metazoa > Mollusca > Bivalvia > Myida > Dreissenidae > Dreissena > Dreissena polymorpha. Next base: position 27,158,705 of record NC_068369.1, read on the forward strand.
AAGCTGACATAACATTCCGGTAATAATCATCTAAAATGTATTTTCTTTTTTATAAGCTTATTTATTTATTCAAGTTAATCAAATTGTTCTTCCAGGGATTTCAACCCACAATAAGTAGGCTTCAACATTTTATTATGATATCTATTACAGTTATAGCTTTAACAGTCATTAATAACAATGGCAATAGTTACAAAACAATCATTTAGTATCAAAGATATGTAAATAAGTATCGATTTTATACGGATGAGAGTGCCAGGTTAATAATTGTGCATTATACAGAAAACAAATATCTATTTGTAACAAAGATTCCAATTCCATTTTGCGGGGACCGACTTCTTAGATCTTGTCAAATTTTGCTGTCACAACTTATGTTGATTTCAACAATTCTACGGTTAAAACTTGTAAATAAAAATCACGCGCTATCTTGGAAATGACTTAATCGAGAAAATTAATTATATGGTGACCTGTCGGTTGCATATTGAATACAACATTATTTAAACGCTTAAATACGAAGACTCACTGGGTTCCTGGAAAAAAATAACCGTTTTTGCATCCAATAAATTTGGGTGCAACTTATAGTACAATATTTTTACTCGTCCAAAAAGATCGGGTGCGAACGCACCCAACGCACCCCCCCCCCTGGCTACGGGTATACATGTTTACAAGCGATACAGCAATTACTTTAGATACTCTAATACATGATTAAAACATTGAAATTCACGGCAACGAAAATGTAAAGTGTCTAACGTCTATATTTACAAACTTTCTTTGTAAATAAGACAATACATATTTTGAAAATACTTTGGTAATTGTGAATCATGCTTTCAAGAGGCGAATTACTCAAAACAGTCTTTTGACGACGAATGCAAAAGTAAATATAACTTATACAAACAATCCGTTAAGAAATTTACTAAAATACTGGCGGACGCTGACAGAGCGGAACTATATATTAAGAAAAACGATTATAAATACCAATTTCAAAAGTAAAACAATTCGTATAATAATTCCCGCTGTCACTTTAAGAGTTTTGAAAAATATTTAAATCGCGACAATAATCGGCCGCAGGAGATAATATTTCTAATGAATGATTTAAAACCGATTTTGCACCGAAAATGATATCAACCAATGTCACCGAGTAACATATCCGCCAGTGTATCTTAAAAAAATATATCATTTTCCGTGCAAAAAGCTTTTCACTGGCATACCTTTAAAGGAATGTGTAAATAAAGTGCTAAATAGGGGACAAATCACTGCATCGTCGACTTCAAATAGCCATATTTCAATAAATCCTGAATGATAATAGCCAGGATTTTTCTAACATACCTGATAATACCTCCTTTGCATATACCAAAATACATTTATATTAAAAAATGCCTTTAAACAATTATAGAACTGGATTTTCTTAGCCTACCGAAAATCAGCAAAATGTAGCGGAAACTTTTCCAAGCACGTCCAACTTTTCACAGCATATTGGGTTTCCGGGGGTGATTATGCCCATTCATAAAAAGGTGCCCAATCCGACCCAAATAATTATATGAAGATAACACTAACAAGCTGTTTCTCTGAATTGCTTACGCTAGTATTGAACGAGCGACTAAAGGTATGGGCAGATGATATAGAGGATATTTGTTCATGTCAGTGTAAGATCGTTTGTTATTTCACTCGTGATCACAGAACATATATTTTCACGAGTGGCGCAGCCACGAGTGCCCCACGAGTGAACATCTTATTTTTCTATGATCACGAGTGAAATAATGAACGATTTTACACTGACATGAACAAATTTTCTGTTTCTTTTATGCCCCTTTTTCAAGAAAATAATTAACAACTGTTCCCCTTTTGCTGAAAAGTTACCCTTTCTAGGAGATTCTCCCGTGGCGTACCTCAATACATTTTAAAACACAAAATGACGTCATTATACCACCGAAATTTTCCAGTTAAACTATTTGCAATGTTAATAAACGGTGAAAAAGCATAAAATTAAAAGAAAATGTGTTGGATTCAGTGGAATGTCGATTTTAATTCACTCGTGATCATAGAAAAATACACATAAAATTATTTATGATAATCTAAAAATAGAAAAAGGAGTTCTGAAAATGTGTTCTTTTCACCGGTGAAAATAACAATTTGTTCTTTTAACTGCTGTTTTTTCACTGCAGAAATGTCATATTTTATCATAAGGTATAAAGGAAAACTCGGTTTTAACGAATTGTTAAGTTGGATGCAAAAACAATTATGGTTGTATAGACCCAGTGTTTATTTTACACTCGTTGATACAGCGACAAATAAGTACTAAGATTTTTGACTGTGGTATAAACTAATATATTTATGAATTGACGAAAAATTACTATCCGTGTTACGGTCTATGCATATTGAAGTTAAACTGTGCGTAAAACATTATCGGAATCTAAAGACGGCCTAAAAAACTATCTTAATAGTCTTCATTCATATTGTCAAAAATGGAATCTAACAGTAAATATCGAAAAATTAAAGTAATGATCTTTCGAAAAAGGGAGAGGATAGGTGTAAAAGAATGGTACAAGTATAATAACCAAGAGGTAGGAGTCGTTAACTCTTTCAACTACTTAGAGATTGTGTTTACTACACTACGGGGAATCACGTGATCACAAACGTACATCGTACGCACAAAATGGCGGAAAAAGCTCTCGCTTAATGACGAAAATAAAGGTATTCTCATATTTTATAATATCTAAATTAATGATAACTATGCGCAAAGTACCCGCTTAGTCTCCTTATGTACTCTGATAAATGTCGTTTTTCTTAGATTTCTGTAGTTTTCTCAAACATTCAGACACAATAAACAATGAAAATTGTACATCGTCTAAACATACTTTATTTTGACGCGTTTGCTATTCAAGATGACAAACAAACAAATAAATACAACAGTTTTTGCTTTCTAACATGCTTAGAATATTTCGTACAAGGTTTTCCACGTTGTTTAAGCTTTTTTTAAATCTGTGGCGAGGGATTAGGAAAATAGTACATCGTCTGAACGTTTTTTGTTTGAGTACATAGTCTGAACGGTTTTGAGTACATCATCTTAACTGCTTCTGTTTATACCTTTAATGCGATGTTTATCATAATAAAATTGTTATAACATCTGTGATCAGCCAATAACTTAAATTATAACGCTAGTATTCTTTTAATTTTACTACAAAAATCAATAGGCAAAGAAATCCTTCATGCCCATCTGTGAATGTGTGTTTATTCAACGTGTTAAAATGTATTTGATGTTATATTGTCAACTGTATGTTATTATATTTAAATTTCAGAACTGAGATCAGATTGTGCTACACAAGGTCCAAGAAGACTTTACCATGTATGCCAAAAGCAAATCGATTCCGGTAATGTTCCCTCTACATATCGATGGGCAAATAAATTAAGTTCTCAATATGAAGTGGACAAATTACACTGGATTGCGTTTGATTGTTTCGTATTGAGAAATAGACAACAGTGAACGGAATGAAACAAGCTTCAGTAAGGGCAATTTTATAAATGCACTACAATGACCACGAATATTTGTGCTTAGGTACAGCTGGCTTGGTTTGGAAACGTCACCGGGCACGAATCTCTGTGCAAGACTGTTATCCAGAACACGTTATAGGGAGGTCGACGCCGAGGCCGTCAGAAGAAAAGCTGTATGGATAATGTAAGAGTGGACATCCCTTTCTATGGATGAATTACTCTTAGCAGCACACAATAGACCGGACTGGAGAAGGATTTCTGTATTGTTGCCCCTCATTCCCCCAAACAGCCGAACCGGTCAAGGGATTGATGAGAAAATGATCACCGTGATATGACTTTAATAAATTTTGAGAACGACTGTGATAAAGAATTTATTTAATCTTACAGTCATATATTTGAATTTGTGAACATGCCAATCTATGTACTGTATATGAGCATAATCTTCACCTCTCTGACTATGACATAACCAATACACAGCACTGGAAATTTAGTTTAGTGCGAATTAAAATTACATTTGTTACATAAAACGTATAACGTTTAGTTTCTTATTTTTAGCTCACCTGAGCACAAGGTGCTCATGGTGTGCTTTTAGCATCACCATTTGTCCTTAATGCGTCGTCAACATTTTTTCTTGGTAGCACTCTATAGGTAACATTTATTACTTGATTGTCATGAAACTTGGTAAGAAAAGTTGCCCCAGTGATATCTTTGTCGTGTTCGAAACTTGGTCACACCAGGTCAGAACCTAGGTCACTTGGTCAAAAAAAAGAAAAATATTGTTAAAACTAGAAATCACATTTATCGTTCAATCTTCTTGAAACTTGGTCACAACGTATGTCTTAATGATATATCAGCTTTCTGTGAAAATGGTTCAGGCTCGTTGAAAAAGATGGCCGCCAGGGGGGGGGGGCATATTTGCTCACATGGCTATAGTAAAACCTTTTTTACACTCTAGAAGTCACATTTATACTTAAATTCATGAAACTTGGTCCGAACATTTGTTGTTATGATACATCGGCTTAATTCGAAAATTGTTACGGTCCGTCGGAAAACATGGCCACTAGGAAGCGGGGCAGTTTACCGTGTATGGCTATAGTAAAACCTTGTTAACACTATCGTTAATAAAAAAATATTGCTGCACTGATGTTGTCTATTGGAACTTCTATCTGACAATGAAGAAAATACACAACACACTAGTTGTAATTAACCACATGCTGAAGTGTACAAATGCATAACTTCAACATTGCGCTAGGCTATCAACAGCAGTATATTCTGATAGGAAGACATTCATGTACCGGGTATTATAGATATAAACTAGAAAATAAATATTAAAGTCCTCAAAATGCTTTAAACCAGTAGATTTCTCTTGAAGCATCATAACTTTTGTAAAGTGTATTTGCTGTTTTTTGCTTATGTCTTATATCTGCCACCCCCCCATACAAATTGGGCACATATCCGGTAGGAAGTTATTTCATCAGTTATTTAGCTTCAATAAAATATTTTACTTCCTCCGTGTGGCAACTTCTGACCCCAGTCAAGATTAAATTACACATCCGTGTATTCGAGGCCTCTATATGATGTTGCATATAAAATATAACACTAGGTCATAATGCCTTCTTTATTAACATTAAACTTTCTTCCATGACATAACATTAACATAATGTGTATTTGGCATAAAATAGCACAAAGCATTCTTAAAGCATTTGGAAAGTCTATAACAATTCATAAAATTGGTATTAAAAGGAGGTGGTAGAATCTGATAAGAGTTAATATTTGACATGAAGATAAACAACTATTTCATATCTTAGATACATTAGTACAAACTATTTTACGAATATGTATCTCGTTAAATTGTCTGCTTGTGTTGTAGTATTCTCATAGCTTTGAGATTCACACGATATCGATTCAACTTAACTGTTCACTTTTCGTTTTGACTGACCCATTGTTAATGTTTAGAAGAAAATCTGATTCAGTAGCGTCATGAATGCCACGGCATATTTTTCACAAGATGGCTGCTGCTCAAAAAGAGCCCTTGCAGAAATGCTTTTCTTTGCTCGCTTTTTGGGTGGAGATACTTTATACAATGGTGAACGAAATGTCGATTTAATGGGCGTTAGTACAGGTGTAATTTGTTGCAGACAAACTCCAGTGTGACATGCAGTTGACGAAATGCATTTTGGTGTAACTAATCGTATTGTTTGCGAAGTTTTCAAGCGCTTTTTCTTCAAGCGATGAAGCGATAGACTTGACTTTTGGCGCATTCTGAAATACCAAAACAGCTATATATAACATACATCTAATTATACCAATTAATCTTCACATAAATAATTATATATCGATTACCACATATATGTAATTCCGACTAACATTTAATTTTAATATTATATACTACATAGATTATTGAAGCTTGGCAAAATCACCGCAAGCTCAGAGCTGCCACTGTTTCGAGCCGAGCATTATATTTTTAAGTTCTCACATGTGCCAAGTATGTTAAAAAAAAATGTCACATGCCCAAATAATGTAAATAGAAATGTTAAGTTCAGATTAGTTTTACTGCAAACTACATTTGGTCTTTTTAAATATAAATATGTGAAAAGCCAAGGATCTTTCGTCCAAGTGACATACCTCCTATTACATTATTTTCATGCTTTTATATATATTAATAACAACATTTTTCGAGCGTGACATGTATTTAATTAAATTAATTTAATTTTATAAAATTAAACACTATGTAAACATGTAAAAATAACACAGGATTTTATGTTTTCTGATCATAGAACGGAACGTCATCTGGACGAAAAATCGCTTGGCTGATCACAGATGTTATTACAATTTTATTATGATAAACAGCGCATTAAAAGTAAAAACAGAAGCAGTTCAGATGATGTACTCAAAACCGTTCAGACTATGTACACAAAAACAACGTTCAGACGATGTACTACTTTCCAAATCCCTCGCCACAGATCTAAAAAAAGCTTTAACAACGTTGAAAACCTTATACGAAATATTCTAAACATGTTAGAAAGCAAAAACTGTTGCTATTATTTGTTTGTTTGTCATCTTGAATAGCAAACGCGTCAAAATAAATGTTCAGACGATGTACAATTTTCATTGTTTATTGTGTCTGAATGTTTGAGAAAACTACAGAAATCTAAGAAAACCGACAATTACCAGAGTACATAAGAAGACTAAGCGGGTACTTTGCGCATAGTTATCATTAATTTAGATATTATAAAATATGAGAATACCTTGATTTTCGTCAATAAGCGAGCTTTTTCCGCCAGTTTTTGCGTACGATGTACTTTTGTGATCACGTGATTCCCCGCAGTCCGCAGTGTGGTGGGTCATTTGCTCTAGCTATGAAAACACGTGCGGGAAAAGGATTTTGATCATTGTATGAACTTATGTATTTAATTACGAATAACAAAGTACCAATAGATATCATGTTTAACCTATTTGACGCTTATGTAATATCAGTATTTAATTACTGTTTGGAAGTTTTGGGTTACGATCAAGGAGATTCTTTAGAAAGATAACACACACAGTTTTGTAAATGGCTTCTTAATGTAAAACCCTCTACAAATGCATTGTATAGCGAATTCGGTTTATTTCCATATTATATCAAAATATACATTAGAATGGTTAACCAATCAAACACGTTTTAACGATTATTTCGGTTAAAAGAGGAAATTGTCTATTAACTACCATTTTAAATGAACAATTATTTTGTTAGATTGTTGGGTTTATAAGTAATGTTTACTAATGTATGCATACGCACATGCGTGGGTAATTAAACATGTGGAAACTGTAGCCACACTGCTGCCGCCCTTTTGGGCATTAATCACTTATCGATTTCCTGGTTAGGAGCAGTTAGAATGATAAGATACAACAGTGAATATACACTCCATCTAGTTAAGCCTTTCTTCTCGGGATATTTATTTACAACTACTACGTAACTTGAACACTTCACATTTATCCGACCCAATTTTTACTTGGCTGAAATCACTTACATTTCATGGCGCTCTTCCATAGATACAAATTTGAAAAAAAATAAATGTCTGTAAAATAATACTTATTTCGTCTTGTTTAAACTTTAAACACCTTTACAGCATCTGTACACACCAACTGCATGCCCATATTTGGAAATTTGAATGAATTATGGAACTTTTATATACCCCAGTGGTAAAAATAAACTGGACAAAAGCCGAGCGTGGGGGTGGTTTTGAAAAAATCGGTATATTTTTTTAAAAAGCATGGAAAGCCTACCTACAAATTTGCATGTAGTTCAGTGAAATGATGCTGATTAAGAAAATAATTAATTAGATTATATTTGGATATGTGCCCATTAGAGGTGCGCTACCTTAACATCGTAAAACTACTGACAAGCAACTAATGAGAGCTCATTTCGAAAAGAACGCTATGGTCTGTCATCACCTTCAATTTGTATCTTTGCCGCATTTTCATAGCCCACATTACAGAGGTACATATAAGTACATTGCTACTTCAGTTTTAAAAACGCGCATTTCATTACGTACTGTAGATATATATATATACTGTTATTTCCTCCAGGGTAGGAGATCAGAAATAAATAAAGTGAGGATATTGAAATTATGTGGTGAGCTTAAATATGTGTTTTATATACCTTGCAAGGCTTAGTTTCACATGCCAATTAAAACACATGTGTAACTGTTAATCGTCAGAAAGAATTTTAAAGGTATTGTTTAAGGTAAACAACTGCAATTGGTTGTATTATCTGATTAAAAAAACACTTTCGCTTTTTAATTGGCGTTTAATTTTGAAAGCTGTATTTATACCCTTGATAAAACTAGGTTAAAAGTAACCTAAATGTAAGAGAGCTTCCCCGAAAATACAAACAATTTTATGTTTTACATTTCTGATCGTATGTCCTTATTATATTGCACTTCTAGTATCTAGTTAATTTTTAAACTGACGTAGATGGTTCATATCAGGAGGAAGAATTCGCTCACAAGAAATTTGTTGTAGTTCGAGCTTAAATTATTAATTGGTGTCTTTTGAAATTGAAAGTTCATTAAAACGTATGAAATGTCATTGTAACTCGAATTTATGAGATAACAACATATGTATGCATAACCTAATTTAAAAGACAATACTAGAACACAATTAAACATGTTCGGTCATAAATGGTGGTGGGTAACTATATCAAAGAAAATTACATTTTGGGATGATGAAACACACTTATTATGACGGCATTCATGACTGAGACATAACAACAATAAAGACATTACTATTTGGGACATGCAAGCGTGTTTATGCAGGTTAATGAAGGTAAAGACAAAATGTTCCGATTCAAATGCAGTTTCAAGATATTTGATTTTTCCAATGAGAATCAGTATGTGTTATCAATAACCATGAAACGTATAAATAAAACAATCGCAGTAATTTGATATTACGCTGAAGAGCCATCAAGTTGACGAGTAATTGTATTTTAACATATTCATTTTTTACATGTAAATGATGTTGCATATTTCTCCTATTCTACTGCAACTGATGATTTTCGTTCTTTATATTTGAATTAAATTGCGGACATGTCAATGTTTCAATTCATCAATATGTTTTAAGAGTATTTCCCTCCTGTGAGTTATGAACAAGTCTCTCCTGCGAATGATATCAGTTCTACTGTGCGAATAATATCAGTTTTACTCCTGCGAATGATGTCTATTTCTGATTCACAATGTGGGTTTACACCGTATTGGTGGCTAGTCGAACCTTTTACTTAGCCCAGCCTTAATCACAAACCAAACATGTCTAAAAGGCTCTCAATCAAATAAGCGTATGCGGAAAGAAAATTATAACAGGAATGCAACAACGAGACACATGAATCAAATAATGAAAACATGTTTGATAATGTTTTATTTTCGTTAGAAATTATTCATATTTACAAACAATTATGGGATTTTTTAAAGATAATATTGCAAAGAAATATTGTCCATCTTTAAAAAATTACATTATCAAGTAAAAAATGCATCTACATAAATTTGTCTCACAAACACAGTGTAAGAAAGCTTGTTAATATGTTTTATAAACACAACATTGGCTTAGTGCTTACAGCTCCTGAAGACTGCTATAAGAATACATTGAAGATTTTAACGCAGATTATAGCTACTGCATCCGAACAGTATACATCAAACTGGTGAAGCATTAAATAAAACAAATCCTTTTAATCCATATCTATGACTTGTATAAACTGCGAAAATAATTGAATTAACTTATCTGACGATGAGACTTTATATTTCCTGCGCGATTTTTCACACATTAACTAGAGCGGTATTAATAACGTACGCATAACTACCAAGGAACTGATCTTTATTCACCTTTACATACACGTATAATCCTTCATGCGCACAAAGTCTGAAACAATGAAGACGCATGTATTGCAGGCTAATTAGAACAGAAAAGCGCAAACATTGAAACCCTTAAAGTATCAGCAAGTCGTGAGTGCGACCTCGCATGTTTTAAGATCTGTTGGAAACGAAATCCTATTAATTATTTAGAAGTATCTCAGGCAAGAAAGCCTGCAGAATATTTGGCTGTCTGATTTAATTGAAAGACGCGTGAATCGTCAATTTATTAATAACTTCTTTGGTATTTCTGTATTGATTAACTGGCATGCGTCGTCCTATCATTAATGTTTCGGTACTGAAATCTTCACAGTAACATCTCTTTGAAAATATTTCATTTGTTGTATAATAACCTTATCGTGGTTAAGCACAGAAAAATTGCGAACTTGTGGTCATTCTCGGTTCTAATTTTATAGGGTTTGTTTTTTCTTAGCAATCACAAAACTAGTCACAAACATTAAATCCTATTGTTACATAAAACTATATGAATATATACTTGTCAATCAGTTCAATCCAAAGTTCATTAAATCCGAAATTGATTTGAAAATGTAAATGTGTTGCATTAAACGTGCTTTACTCCTAATTATTTGGTCCTTTTGTTGGTGTAGGGCGTTGCTGCTTTTGTTGTTTGTTTGTTTGGGCGTTGTTGCAAAACAAATAAGGGGACGCTGTCCATATTTATGTCAAAATATTATCACATTGCTCACAGCACATCGTAAATATTCATGAAACTTGAAACAACACAAAGCCCATGGTGTCGTATTAAATTGTGATCCGATCATGGCAATTCAGTCATCATCTTAAACAGTTACATTTGCGTGGGATTACCTTTCGCTCACAAACAGTTCCAAAATGCATCATATACATTTTGTGTTTGATTCCCTTCTTTTTTTAATCTATCATGATTTAGATTTGTTTTATGTTCGATAAGCAACTAACTGTGACATGCTAAAGATGTTGCTTAAATAATATAGTTTGGTCATACGCATGCAACCAAGGATCTGGCTAAAGGACGCTGAAGCAATACAGCCAAATCTAAAAACAGGTTTTGATTAATAACGTGTTCGTGGCATTGCAAAAAGAACGTCGTAAGAAGTGCGGCAACTTGTTTTGGGAACGCAACTGGCGTATAATACGTAAGATGTAGCTAACTTACGTATTAAGTTCATTGGCCTAAGCGTCGCTGAAACTTGTGAGAACATACCCTTAAAGTTTGTACCATGTTATATCGGGTCAATGGTCGGAAAAACGAATATGCACTCGATGATGTTTCAAACACAAACCAATAATAGACAACAATGGCAACAACCGATATGACAAACTCATCCTGTAAGACAAGATTATATAAAACTAGAAATGGCTCGGCAGAGGCCGACGCGTATCCCCACGCCGCATGTTTGACCCAGGGGGCACCCTAGGGTTGGTAAAGGGACCATGCATTTAGAAAATAACCGTATTGTCATAAGAGATATTCAGTATCAATTGGAAGTGAATCGGTGTAGAAATGAAGAAGTAAATGTAAAATAACATAAAACAAGAGATTTGTTTGTCAGAAACACAATGCTCCATCCTGCGCCGCTTAGATTCATATAACAAAAATGATCATTTGGCAGGTTTATTACTTACCCCCCTTAACGCTTATTACTTCCTTTGGATTTGGTTTTTTACCTTTGACCTTAAAGGATGACATTGACCTTGACCTTTCACCACTCAAAATGTGCAGCTCCATGAGATACACTTGCATACCAAATATCAAGTTGCTATTTTTAATATTACAAAAGTTATGGCCAATGCACCATACCGGTGGCATAGAAATTAGTGAAAATCTCTACTATTAATCAGGGACGACACTTTCCGCTTGCATTGTATTTTTCGTTTAAAGATAGTCTCTGCTTAACAAAAATCAAGTTAAGGTGGAAAGTGTCATAACGGACATAATAACTAAAAACCGTACATTTGAAACAATTTCAAAAAATTGTGAGAAAGTAAGCGTCGGTTGTTAGTATTTTCAAACTATCTTCGAAAGCTTGATGAATGCGAAATAACATATGTTTCTTCAACGACGAAAAATCATTCAATGCTCGCAACAAAGCAAACATGCGGAAAAAGCAGCACTCTATGAAACGAATCGTTGAAAGATTTAGTTATAACAAAAATACTTTACTGTTTATCAGAAACTTTTAGCGCGGCAGTAACCCATTCCCACGTGAAAATTACGAGCGTCGAAAGAATCGTAAACAATACAAGAAACATGCCCGCCGTCAAGATACAAGTTTTTATTTTAAATGCTTTATGTAGTGAACGGCAGGTAGGAAACAAACATCGAAATATGATACGGGCAACAGACGATATCAACGTTTCCTTCAAACTACCCTTGCCGGTCTCAGATAACGTAGTAAAATGAATAGAAGCACCCTTACTATGTTTCTGAAAAGCCAGAGTATATATTTAAACTGTTTTAGGTCATTATGACTTTCTGAACGTATTATATCAGTATAATATTGTGTTGTTTTGGTATACAATGAATGAACAAAATTAAATGTGTATTCACAAAATGGTTTTTGCCCGTGTTTTGAAACGTTATAATCTATGGTTTATAGTAATTTCAGGGTATTATGTACATTAAACTTTAAATAAGCTAGTTCGCATTTCCATTGTTAATAGAAAATCGTATATTGGTACTGAACACGATTAATTAATCATGCATAACTGTATCCCACCCAAGATTTGAACGCATACTAGTCAGTTTATCTCTCACTCTTTGAGCTTATGTTTTTTAAATATAAATTCAATTTGCTAATAAGATTTGTACTGATCGTTGTATCTTGCGATATAAATGCGTGAATGGGTCCAAGTTTTACTAAAGACAAACATTAACAACAACTTATGTCTATGAAAGATTTTTATGTAAGAACCGGTTAGTTGTTTCCATGATATAGAACTATTCTGATAAAGTGCAAGTTGGGGAAATCATTACTGTATAAAGTTTAATGTTGCCTTACCTATTATTGGCTCAGATCCTCAATGGCTTGTTCTCCGAAAATTTAGTATTTCTTTTGAAAACGTATAAAGGCCATATAAATGTATAAACATCTTAATTGATTTAATAAATAAGCGACAAACTAAGCACAATATTTAAAAATGTTTCTACGCTCTCACAAAGGAAGTGTGCTTGTATTGAACGGACGATCAGTATAGTATTGTTCTTTCTTCCGCTTAAATACTGAACACGTTAGTCACTGCATGTTTATTACGATTTTGTTTTAGCCATATTATGCTATAATTGAGTCTGCCATCAAAAAGTTCTTTTGGGAAAAAAAGCATCACCGCAAATCAGAATTTCATCTGCGACATGTTTGAACGACATAGAACAACAAGAAGCTGATATTGCATAATCAGAGAGTACATGTAGATGTAGAGTGATTTCTAAAGCAATGAAGATATGTGGAACTTCTAAACCATGTAATATTAAATCAATTTATTAAACTTTACAAACCAAATTTTGTACTTTCACTAGATCACTTAACGTAAACATTGATTTCCTCATATTTGTGTGCTACTTCTTTGCTTTGTTGCATAAACATCATAGCACTCCGGCCACCGATCATCTGGGGCGAATTCTGGAGAATTACTAGCTACGAAGCACTTACCCATGCATTTGTCAGCTGTTTCATTTGAAATCGCTGATACCCTCAGGCACTTATTCAGGAGGATATGTTCAGTTTAATGAACTCATTGTGAACTGTAAAAAGAAACATGCTTTCTCGGGAAACACACTAAAATTTGATGTTAATTTGTAGCTAGTGCAACACTGCCAGCTCCAAAATGTGGGGAAGAATCCCAACAAAGGCACTTACAGTTACAAGTTTCTTGAGTGGATGTATAATATTAGATAAATAAGTATGATCTTCGTAACTAATCTGTAACTGACCGTCCTGAAAATATATAAATTATTCAAACGCATATTTAATGATATGGTTACCAGTTATAGGTGGTTACCATGGTAACCATACTCAATAATATACATACATGTACACATCAAACTATTATTCTTCTTTAAAACATAATGGTATGCTGTGTGGTGGTGCGAATCAACATATAAACATACAAATGGCATAGTAGGATAACATATTAATAAACTTAAAAATAGGCAATCTGAAAACAACACAGTGACAATAACAGTAGTGTTTATACATCGTTACTTTGACAAACTGCACATATTACTTACGGAGTATGAGCTACTCTCGACCTGGTCTCTCTCAGCCTTTGGGGGTTAGCGCTGTGACTGCTGTAATATTAATATTTCAAGGTGAAAGTGATGTGCAATAACCAATTCAAAGTTATTGACAGCCTGAGAGTTTTATCAAAAAGAAAAGAAGAAAATAGAAGCGGGTTGGGCCATAAATGCAGGAAAAACACAGGGACAGATACCTTTACACAAAGATGTTTGTAACTTATGCAAAAATTGATGTAAGTTATTAATGTTTCAAACTTACTTTTTAATTTGCCAGATTGCAAAACATTGACTTTCGAATACAATTCAATTACAACAATATTACGCTCATTTTAAATCCGGTTATAGCGGACATCTATTCAATAATGCGTTGAAGAAGGCACATTGATTAAATGTGATAATTTTGTTTGCACGAAACACGTTGAACAATTAAATTAATCATATAGATTTGGAAGAAGCCTATGAAAGCAACAGGCGTCGGATGTACAGTTTCGAAAACAAACCAATTAGGAACACGAATTTTGTATACTTAATAAATAACGATACATATGGGTACGCATCTTTTTTCAATATATTTCTATACCATGAGCTAAAGTAATAAAAGCTTCACTCTAAAACTAATCTTGCAAAAGAAACTGTATGACCTTCTCATAGGAGTTTCTCTAAATGTATACGTGTAATTGTTAACTTACCGTTACATATAGTTAAGTCTAATTCTATTTTTACATACAATACAACAATAACAATTTTCATTTAAATACACTGTATTTAAAGCCATGTTTATTCTACAAGAAACCCCCTTAGCATTATAAATTTGTTCATGAACAGAAAGTAATAAGGCAGATTGCTAAGCAATCAAGGTAATTGCCTGTTAAAACGATTGAAATTCCTTATGCTCTGCACATGGTCAGTTTTATAAGAAGAAATAAATATAAAGATCAGCGGGTTACACAAAGGTAATCTAAACAAATTTTAATTGTACTTACAAGTTCCGGCATATAAGGCATTTAATATTTTATATCACTCTTTATTTCCTCCTCATGAATTTTTAGTGTGAGCGTTAGCTCACACTCAAGTAGAGAGGCAGTTTTGCAAATCAGTCTGCTTTAACTACGCTAGGGACGACAACTGCAGCTAGTGACGATAACCACTGCCTGTTTATACTTAACCACTGTTACACTGTAGCTGATAGCATGTATAAGGTTTAAGAGCTTAAAAAAGAAGTGCGTCTAAGCTTATGCAATAGCTAACAACTTTAGTGCCTTCAGCGCCTTGATATATTCACTGTATATTTTTTAATACAGAAATGGACGTTTTCGCTATCTTCAAATTGTTATTTATGTCATCGTTTGTTTTCAGTGGATCGCGTTGAAATGATTCATGTGTAGGTCAGAAAAGTTTATTTCAGTGTAAATTGACCATTTGTTTTTATTGTATTAATATAAATATGAAATAAATGCTTTTACAGTTTACGCATTTTTACTTGTAGCTCTTACAGTTAAAGCATACATAATGAGGTCTTTCTAAATTTTCTTTAGAAAGTGTTGGTAAATAAAGTACTAAAGAAGTTGCTATGTACCCGAAGGAACTATCAACCAAGACTATTCATCTTCGTCTGAACAGGAAACAACTATTGGTGAACATATAATGTGTTTATACAGTACAGATAGATCTAGTTGACGTTTATCAAAAGGGAAGCTAGGGTTGCCTTGGTGTTATAGATATGGTGTCCGCATAGCGACCGGGAGGTCACGGGTTCGATCTCCACCGTGGGAGCGTTATTTAGATCTCTCCTAAAGTCCCCTAAAGTCACCAAGTACTGGTTCTAGGCTCAGGAAACGGACTCGAGAACGTTTATATAAGCCTTAGGCTTTCGATTTAATCGCCAAAATAAATAGGTTTAAACTAAAAGGGAATCTGCAATACGTTAGTTAGAGCTTGCGCCGCGAATATGTCATTCGTATTTATGAATATTTGAGATGTCATCCTTTAAATACAAAAACATTGGTTAACGCAATATTGAATGTCACTTTGCAAAATAAATATAGTGCAAAGAGGATTTTGCATTTTTCCATACAAACAATGATATGTGACATTTTAATAATAATAGTATCGGAAGTAAAGCGTTATACAGTTTGATATTATAAAGAGTTTCTCCCTTGCGATGTCCAATATCAGTGATAGTAATATAACTTGGCATGTGTCTTATTCAATGCGAAATGAACTCTTATGTGCCAATATGCATGCTTTGAAATGTATACTATATTATGACAATCCTAATGGAAGGAACGATCATTTCATATATTTCTCAGTTTGTTTTGTCCGCTAATTAAGTCAATACATTGTAAACACATATAGATCTAATTACAATCATCGCTTGTAGTTTCAGTTGTTTACCAAGTCAACATTCAGTTATACAAGTGCGCTACGTATTTATATTGTTTTACAATAACCGCGACATTTAATATTCATGTAATTTCCCAATTGCGCCGTTTCAATACTATTAAACAACACAATTCTTTGTCGAAAAATCTAAAATATGGCAAATTAAATGCATATGAATTCGCAATCATCATACTTACGAAACAGCTTATCTTGCCAACAGGACGCTGTAACTAGAGAGAATATATATGATATATATAATTGCAACACGCTGGAACATATGAGGAGTGCTGCACTCGGAGCAAATACCAACCGGTACCATGGCATCTCGGTTCGATGGTCGTACAAAACGATGATGTTTCAAACAAAAACCAATAATAGTCAATAGTGACATCAACCGATATGGCAAACTCCTATATGTACCTAAAGAGGTACATATAAGTACATAACTACTTCAGTTTAAGAACGCACATTACATTACGTACTGTAGATACCATTTAAAGTACATGCGTTAACTTTTTCATACAATTTTCTTTTCTTTCATTTTAATGAATGCCGTTAGAGTCCCGGTATAGGTACGGTACATAAGAAAACCGGCGCTCTGCCGGAATGCCACCGGCATTCACCGGGGCTCCGCCGGGGCATTACCGCGACGACCAGGGTGAAACCGGGGCGTTGCCGTAGCTCTGCCGGGGTCTGATGCCGGTATAGACACGGTGAATGCCGGCGGTGTTACGGTATACCGGGGCTCTGCCGGGACGCTGCCGGCTTTCACCGGGGCACTACCAGCGACAACCGGGGCTATGCCGGGACGCTGCCGGCTTTCACCGGGGCACTACCGGCGACAACCGGGGCTTGACCGGGCTAAACCGTAGCCAGTCCGGGTTGACCGGGACTCTGCCGGGCTGTTCACCGGCTTCAACCGGAGCGGCACCGGGAAAAAGTGTGACTGCGTTAAAAAATGTCTACGCTACGAATCATCCCGGTCCTCGCCAGTCGACCGGCGCTAGCAAGCCGGGATGGACCGGGGCTCTACCGACAATGTGAGACTTGGGCTTAAGTGGATTTTCTTTTGTATACACATTACAAAGGAAGTATGAGTGATTTCCTGATCTGTTAATTATGTAATAGAAAACTATTTTAGACTATTGAAAGGTATTTATTTGACGCCAACAATAACAGTTTTTTGCGGCCATGTTGTTGTTGTATATCTTCACCGCCTATGTAGACGAACCTTTACCAGATCTGTAGAGTTGAACAAAAGGTTATCGTTCCCACAACCAGTATCGTGTTGTCCTCCACCGTCAAAGGGAGTAATTCGGACAAAACATCCTAAATGCATTTTTCGTCACACTTAAACTAGTCACAGGCCTTCAGTGCCTACAGCGCTTTGATTATATAATATGAAGACGAGTCGATATAATTCAAGTGAACAAAGGGCGTTGTTTAAAAATGTTTGAATAATATATGTGTGGATCACTGGATGTCGACATGACTCATGAAGACATGGATGTAACATACGGATATATATTATATTGTTGAGATTACCTAGATCCTGTCGACCAAATATTTTTTCGGGAAAAACCGGAAACATTAACGTCGAGACTTTAACTTAATGTCGTTATGGCGAGTAAAATTAAGAGGGAAAATCCTACAAAACTATGACGACATATCATGTTTTTTCACACTAAGTCAATATGAACTAATCCGGCATGACCATATTATTGGGTTGTACGATAGACGCTTCCATAGTTCCTGGATTATTTTGATATAAGTGTATAAAAATAAACATGTCATACGAGTTTGCACAGTACTAGCGGTTTCACTATTAGCTGCTATTGTTAAAGTATAAATAATTATGTCTATATAAATGAGAGAGAACGTTTTTGAACATACATGTATAACGCTACAGAAGTTGCAATATACAAGATGGTAGTGTCAAACGAGAATAAACATCCGAGCCTTTGGGGAAAGCAACTTTAATTAATAATGAAATGTGTTTATACAGTATAGATAACGGGCTTGCATTAAAATAGAAGCTGCATTAAGAACGTTAAAGTTGTGCTGCATAAAAGATTTAACCCTTTTTGACGGATATGTCCTCCGTATCTGTGCTTGTATGAGATGGCTCCATTAGATGCAAAACATATTGAATGCATACATTACGTCATAAATATAGTTATGAAAAGAGGATTTTGCATTGTTCAATCGCCTCAATGATATCGAATACGGGGGATTTTGATAATATAAGTATCGGAAGTAAAGCATAACGCTTTTTTATACTCTATATGGTTAATGATTTGCGATTTTTTATAGCAGTATAAGTACGCCAGCTTGACATGTGTCTTGATACAATACAAAATGAACTCCAAATTTACGCGTCAAATATTTACGCGTTTATATATACTATGTTAATCTATATAGCAGGAAATATAAGTTCATATATGTATAAGCGTGTTGCCTTTTAATTATGTCACTACATGAACAAGTTGCTCTTTCGGATTTATGCCATGTTAACATGCAGTCAAAGAAGTGCGCAACGCATTTAAATTGACTTTTAGAAACAACCACAACGATTGTTTCATATTTATATAACTTACAAACACAAAAATGCGTTGTTATTAAACCAAATAACAATTATTTGATCTAGCGATGTGTGGCATGACTGCGCAGTTCTTGTTGGACAGCAAATGATACTCGTGAGAATAATATTCATTTCCTCCTGTATCATATATGAGAGTTTATACAAAAGAAAGTGTACTTCTCAAAATAAATTATGTCTGTTTAAGATCATTATAAATAATTTTCGTGTTCATTTATTCATATTTAAAGCGCAAATGATGTCATTGAACGTGCATTGACATCAACAATTGCGATGGGATTGAGTTAAATTAAATTGCAGTGCACAGCTAGGTAGCACTTTGAGTAGGAGGCCTCATGAGATATGTTGTAAATGTAACATGTAGATGATGACAACAGACTGTTGTCATTGTTTTGAACGATGGATAGTATTGAAAGAGATTGGACGTAAATTATTGATTTACCTGTATAATTTACAGGATACGTTGTGGGAATGAACTAGCAAAGTTAGTTTTGCTCCAGCAAATTATTGTTTTGCAAAGAATCAGAGAACGGGAAACAATTCAGAATATACTGCTCTAGATGTTGAGACAATGGCAGAATGTTTTCAAAGACAACGTCAAATTGTTAGAGTTTTAATGCATTACTTAACAACATCTAACACTTTAACATTACTCAAATATGTACTTCAAGCTGATTCTGTGTACTCCACCACTTACTTAATTATCGCATTTGTTAAAGTACGAGCCCTATCTTTAAAACGCATTGTTTAGTATTAAAAAATGCATACTTTTTTCATCACACATTTTAGACGACATGTTTACACCGAACACTTATCGGGCAAATAGCCTGATTAAAAAATGAGATATATTTTGAAAACACAATTTAGAGAGAGCAGTAAAAGTAGATGATACATATAGCATATGATATCGAGAATGTTTTGTTAGATAGTATTTTAAATCAAAGATAAGAACGCATGCTAAAAAACAATTAAGTTTATCAAACAACATGACTATGAAAATTGGGTTTGCAAAAATCTTACAGTTTAATGTAAATGAAAGAAAAAACTGCGATATTTATTTGCTTAAATAGTATATGAAGTTATATAATCACATTAAGAAAGTATCAATGTTAAATATGATAGTTGTAATGCTTTAAATCGCGATCGTTTAAACAGCATTTGTCCGCACAGGCTAATCAGGAACGACCCTTTTAGTCCGCTTTTATCATATGTTTCGTTTTAAGAAAGTCTCTTCTTAGCAAAAATAAAGATTAGGGGGAAAGTGTCGCCCCTAGTAGGCGTGTACGGATCCACCAGCTAATCTGGGACGACACTTTACGCACGTGCATTCAACCCCCGTTTCACAGAGCTCTGTCTATATTTATTTACAACTACAGATACTTTATACTGTATAGTTATTACTCACTTACAATAAAATCGTAAACAACAGACACGCAACTAGTGTGAGCTAATTTCGTGAAGATCTCAATGGCCTGTCTTCATCTTTAATGTTATTCGTGCGGCGCGTACACGAAATATGTACGCACACAAAATGATAAATCCCGAATGTTGTTTACATTTCGTGACATCATTTGACGGTTCAACGTCATTTCAGGAAAATAACAAAATGCGATTGGTCAATGAAAACTAAGCCAATGAAACGCTTAAAAAGTATATTAAAAGCGCCTTTGAACGTGCACTCTTGCATGAAAAGGGCGCTATATAAATCCGGTATAATAATAATAATAATAATAATAATAATAATAATAATAATAATAATAATAATTATTATTATTATTATTATTATTATTATTATTATATTACACATGTGCAATATAAAAATTAGTAATGGTTATATTACATGGGAAACAGGGTATGGCATGTGATAAAAAACACATTAAGTGAGGCTATCGAAATATTTGTTTTAGATACCATTACAGGGTTAGTTTTACTGACAATTAAAAGCAACTGAGCAAATGTGAATATTTATGTAGAATGAAACATTTATATTTTACGTTAAACCATTGTGACTGATTGCATTCTCTTATTTAAGAATATTGCCTCCATATAAGTGGCTTTAGATGTTGCCATTGTATAAATAATCTTAATTTCGAGACGGACGAAACTCGTGCATATTTGAAAGCATTTGCTCACAAGAGATCAGTTTTAATTAAATCCTAAATTTAACTATAAACCTCTCATTAAATTTAAGGCTCAGTTTTGTTTGACGTGTGGCTGAAATTCATGTGCTATCAAAATTTTAATATTGCACCGTATTTAAAAGACAGTAATTGAAAATTTTAAACTAACTATAGATCTAATAATTTGTGTTTGTTTTGTTTTGTACAATTACCTTTTGAGTGTTCGTCACACCACATATGGCTAACTTGTGGTGGCATCATATGATTATTATTGACCCTTATTGTGTCGAGAGTAACAGCATTCATGTGTGATTATGCAGTATTAGATAATTGAATTTATGGTTACCTGAACAAAAAACTGTACTAAAATTTACTGGAGCGTCAACAACGATTTAAAACGTCTTCTTGATTTTATAATGTGTTTCATGTACGATCTGTACTTGAGTTGACCTTATCTAATTACGTGTAAAACACTGTTTAAAAGCGAGACAATTATTTATTAAATTATTTCAATTGTTGCTTACCGAATTCCTGCAATTCAAGACATCGTCTGATCGGTTTTGAGAGCAATTTCGTAAGTTCCCGTATGGGGATTTTGACGTTATATATATAGCGGTTGTTTAACTATCCTTAACGGTACCGATACTAAGCATGTATTCTATTCATACTTCAACGATTTCTCTAAAGTAAACTTGTAAATACGTGACCAAGAAATGTTTACAATACACTATTGACCAGCCTTACAGGAAAGGTACTTATTCACTTGATTAAAAAGTGGATGACATTGGATAAACTATTCTAAGGCCTCTTAATATGAAAGTGCTTTCATCAATATTTTGACTATTGTTTTAATGAGTTTATTCTCAGTTTCTTAAATATATATATAATCTGTTAAAATCAGGCTCGACTTTGTGTTGCATGAGTAAATGCATAGCTGAGGTTTAAGATCATTATTTTCAAGCATTCTCAATGCGCTGAGTGCAAACTGCAGTATCTATAGCATCATTGGATTTTAGCTTAATTAGTAAAATTATTCATGATACAAGGCCAGTATTATTAAAGTAAAAAAGAACACAAACATAACGCATAATACATGTTTGCAACTATTTTTTAAATGATATTATGTTGAACGATTCAGAAAATATCTTACTGTGTCTTCAATAAGAGAAAACACATTAATTTAAAACACATTTTACATAGATTTCGTTTTACATTCTCGAATATGAAAATCTGGATACGGTAATTATCAAAAAGAAGAATATGTTATAATGATGATACTATCAATCTGATTTAATAAACTTTGATAACTTGTATATGATTAACATAGTTTTTTACCATTCTTGACATAAAGCATCTCTTACATTGGCATTTGTATTGATTTATTGCTGTCATTCTAATTTCGCTTGGATTCATAATCTAGAGAGGCAATTGTTGTAGTATGCAATATAACATTACAAGTCATAGATGTTCTCTAAACTAACGAATCCCCGATCGTGCAACATTCTGTTTGAAACTGTATCGGGCATAATATATATTGAACACAAATCTGGTTAAATGTGATTCACTTTTCTGTGCAAACAAATAAGTGGACGGTGACAGAAATTCGGTCACTAGATTCTCACAGCCCATCGTAATTATTCATGGAACGCATCATGAGTGCATTGATTTCCAACGTAAATGATTACCCAAAACCACACAGTTACAACATTTATAGCATATTTTGACAAAGTAAGAGTCTACAATAAGTCAAACGGAGTTGTAGGTTACGACGCTCGATGACTGCGAACTAAATTACCGTTCTTCAGCGAGGAAAACATTGTCGATGCTCACAAAAAAATAAATGGTTTTAGTAAATTTACGAATGTCCAATCTCTGGCATTTTTGAGCTACACAGATAAAAAGAAGCCGATATTGCAAAATACAGAGAGTATAATTATGTCGCGTTATTTCTAAAGGTCTGAATATATTGCGGAACTAATTAGCCATGTAACATTAAATAAGTATTATTATACCTTACAAACCAAGTTTAGTAGTTTAACAATTTCACTGTAAGTGAACATTGTTTCCGTCATGTGTTTGTTTCTTCGTTGCTTGTGTGCACACAAATCATATCCTTCAGATCACGGGTCATCTGAAAAGAATTCTGGAGAACAACCAGTTATGAATCAATTACCCATGCATTCTTCAGTTGTTTCTTTTGACAAAAAAACACACACCTTTCTGTATCACACACCTACACTCTTCTTCAGGAAGAAATATTATATTAAGTGTACTCATTGTGAACTATAAACACAAACATGCTTTCTAAGGAAATACGCTCAAATAAAATGTTCATGTGTAACTTCAGACAAAAGTCGCTGGCCAGCCACTATATTGTTTACGTTTAGTGACATTTAGCAACTATACGGCAAAGATAAATTTAGCAGTAAAATTGACGTGGCATAATACTAGCCGATGAATAAAATATAAAAGATGTGAAACAGTTCACGTATCAACTTGATTTGTTTTGTAATATAAGCGCTT
Organism: Dreissena polymorpha; assembly: GCF_020536995.1. Classification (NCBI taxonomy): domain Eukaryota; kingdom Metazoa; phylum Mollusca; class Bivalvia; order Myida; family Dreissenidae; genus Dreissena; species Dreissena polymorpha. The sequence goes on from NC_068369.1 coordinate 27,182,432, forward strand.
ATCTATTAATGTTAAACATAATTTTCGAAAACCAGTGTTTCTATTTTGATGTAAAAAAAAATGTTTTTGCTTTTAAATTGTTTTAATTCATTTCATAATTCCTAATGTCAAGTTTAGTTTGCTAGAAAAAATAACTAGATTGTTATTATTTTTTGTCTGCATATAAACATTGGAAAACGATGATACCTACCTGAATCACATGATGTATATATATAATTAAGGTGATGTAATTTTGTTTTGGACGGCTTCATCAGAACGAACGTTTTCATGTTATTCGACAATTAATCAATATTATTAAACATAAATCTCAAAATCATTTTGTGCTGTTCTCTGTAGCTAAACGTTCTTTGAAATACGTCAGTTGTTTTTAAATTTTATTAAGTGGTGTTGCTGCAGTTTTGATGATTTTTTTCCATCTAATAACTTTTGCTCAAATTTTTCATTCAAGTACTACATACAAATACTAAATGAAAAATGCAATAAAAACATAGGGTCACCTGCTTTGTTTGGATTTTATTCACCATTATATAATATGTACTTTTTCATTAAAACTGAAAACTCTCTATTTGCATAATAATGATTAATAACCTATGAAACTGGAAACATGTAGAGATTATATAAGCTAATATATATCATATACCATTTAAGTAAACCACAAACAACCAAAAAAATGGAGAACACAAGTTAAATTTTAAGAAATTTAATTTTTTAAATTTTTATGTCACCCAAAAAACGTCATTTTTTACTATTTTTACAGCAAAAATGGAATTTAAAAAAGTTCTATCTAATAACTTTTTGCGAAACTTCTCAAATATGTTCATCTATGTATTGTTATCATGAAACAAAAATAAAAAAGGTGGTCACCGCACTTTTAACAGAGATTTTTTGGTTTAACCATCCCTACCGTCTTGAGTAAAATTTCACACAATACAGCAATTAGGCCAAACCCAAGTACCAGTACATACATTGCTAGAAATATGCATAAACATAAGAATTTTTTTTACAATCTTAACTAGGATTACAACAGCCTTTAATCACAAACATAATACCATACAGTATCAAATTCTACCTTAAACATTAGTATCTTAATTATACTTGTTCATAGATTTCGGCATGTTTTGAAGTTTGTGATTAAATGCTTTAAATTGATAAATGTAAACAACAGGACTAAAGAGCTCCAGTATAAAACAAGAATGGAATTAAAGAAAGTAAAAAAAGTAATTAAAAAAGTTGACCCCACCTGGGATCGAACCACTGACAATTATATTATGAACAAACTTGGTAATTTCTGATGACAATCTGAACGCATCGGACAGTGGGCTACACCACACCGTCTCTCTGATGTACGAAGGCGGCCGTCATATTGGATTTGGAACTACTTTTGAAAACAAGATGGCGGCCCGACGGTTTCAAATCTGACGTAAAGAAGAAAGATTAAAATGTGTTGTTTGTAGCTCGTCTGTTTCAAGATTACATTCTTCAAATAATATTAAGTGTAAATCTGTGAATTCCCACAACATAATTACACTTGTTTAAATGGAAAGTTTCCAGTATTGACATTGAGTACTCCTATAGTATTAATTATCAGTAATGACTTCATGTAGTCAATATAAATTGATGCAATAGTCTTTTGATGATTTCTGTTTTGGCAGACTCTTGCTCAGATTTATTCTGAACGCGAATAATTTCAGCTATCCTATAAATATGAGGTCGATACATGTATACATCGGTAGATTACGTCTAATTATTTGGAGTATGACATTAAGTTAATTTTAAATTTTCACGTTTTGGTAAATTGAGAAAATTTTAAAACTATGTTTCAGATTCGTATATTTTGGTTTAAGTTATGATATTTGCAAGGAAACAGTAATACTGAACATTAACCATGCTCTAAAATAGCCATTATATGCATCTTTTGACGATTTAAAAGCCTATAAATTATACAGCGTTGCAACGCGAAACGATTGAATACTTTGGAGAAATCTGTTGTTGTCCTTATATTTTGTGAAGCTATAAAGAATGCTTATATATAGTATAAATACATCATTCATTCAATGAGCACGGGTGTTTGAGTAGTCTAAATGGTAGACTTTAAATCCAGGACTCTAGGGGTCAGTGGTTCTAGCCCTGATGAGGGCTACTTTTTTTCCTTATTTTAATTCTATTCTTGATTTTTAACTGGCACCTTTAAATTGACTGTTTTCGTTATAATTTGTGACACTACAAGGATTGCTTACATAAAGTATAAAAAACATCACTCATTGTATACGCATGGAAGGCCGAGTGGTCTAAGCGGTAGACGTTTACTCCAGGGGTCAATGGTTCTAGCCAAGTTGAGGGTTACTTTTTTATTTTATTTTATTTTATTCTTGTGTTGTATTGGAGCTTTTTAGATCGAATGTTTACATTTAAGAAATAATTCGTGTACATTATAGTTTGTTGTCGAATAACCCACGGCCGGAAGTTTAGATGCGTAGGGATTAAATCACGAGTGCGAAGCACGAGTGATTTAAAACCACGCATCTAAACTTCCGGCCGTGGGTTATTTGACAACAAACTATAACGTACACGAATTATTTCGATTCTAACACGATTTTTACTAAAGATTTATAGAATGTATCTTATTTTTCTTGCATACTATTTTATGTGAAGCTCCGCCCATAGAAATAGCTTTCGGCTGTTCTGTCGATCAGATCTCCGCCCTCAATAACAGCCAAACTGGATGGAAAAACCCCATTTAATTTCTCATGTTTGGTTAAATAAGAACAACAACAACGTGCGTAAACTAACATGTTTTCATTGTACACTTTAAATTCACGCAAGAGTGTTACATTTACAAGAAAACAACACTGTATATGTGACAATAAATTGGAATAAACTGACGATACTGTACAGAACAAATAACAAATAGTTTTAATTCAACGTTAGCCATTTTAGTATCGAAGCAGCAGACGAACACCGTGGGAAATTGGATCAATTTTACGCATTTCTGTTCATAGCATAGTATTTTGTCACGTGACTTTCATTCATAAAATACCGGATTATTACGCTGGTGGAAAATGTATCGGCATGTTTTGTTTAGCTACAGCGCGTGCTTCGGTGTATAAGCTGCGCCCATAATTTGTTGCAGAATAACCCATGGACGATTTTCTTCTTTGTTTATATGAAATTTGGCACGTGCCGTGTTAGAATTATCAATATTGCATTTAATGACACAAATAATTTTGGAGAGTTCTTTTTTTATTGTTTGATTGTGTGATATTTCAAGGAATGCTTATACATGTATAAAGTATAAAATCAACCACTGACTATGGAAGCACTGATGGCCCATTGGTTTAAGCGCTTGACTTTTTCTCCAAGGGTCAGTGGATTGAGCCCAGTTAAGGAAGACTTCCTTTCTTTTTTCAGCATAGCTGTTTCACTTTTGACCTAAGTTTACCTTTAATCATGACCAGTCAAATTCATATAAAATTTCCCGCCAGTAGGTCCCAAATGATTACATCCGAATTGTACATTAGCTAATAATACAAAAGTCACTGTAAACAATGGATGCATATCATTTGAACAGAAATATGAATATATTTTTAAGAACATGTACATGTTAATTACAATAAATTAAAAACATGATAAAACATTATTATGCCACGACAGCGCATTTACGTTGGAGACGCTGACATTATATTTTAAAGTGTTATCGGATACCCATCCGATAACAGTTTTAAGCTCCGCCCATCAATATCCGTTTTAAAACTCCGCCCATATTTGGTTTACTCAATAATATTTTTTAGCGTTCCATGTTTTAGCCCCGCCCATTCTGAGAACTACTTTTTTGTAGGCGTGGTATGTCGCTTCTTTGATTTAAATGGAAACAAACAGCGATTCATATTTTATTCAGAAGTTAGAACATTAATAAACAATAAGTTTTTTTTAAACAAAACTAACACTTTATTAAGTATATATCTATAGGGAAATATAAATTAAATGAGCATTAATCAATGGAAAAAAATTAAACAAATACAAAGGTGCACCGCTACCATTCATTGGCTGCAGATGAACACAATTTAAAACAGTAATGATAAACATTTAAAACGTAACACAAATATAATTAACACGTTTTAAATAAAATATGACAGATTTGATCAGTTAAAGAAGAATTTATGACAAATATTCACTAAACATCTCGTCTAAGATTATATAAAAAAAAATTAACAAATTCTTTACAAATGCTTTCCTTTTTTGTGTCATTCATATAAAAAGCAAGGCAAACAGGTGAATAGCATACACAATGAATTAACATTGACAAAGTAAAATAATTAATACTTGATTGAGATGCTTTGCTAATGCCTGCCATGCCTAATATAGTTGCAATAATCCAACTCCCAGCTATTTACCCTCCGGGTCTGGGAGCTGTACTTATGTACTCATAAAAGCTCAGAGCATTCAAGAAGAACTAATGCCTAATAATACATGACAATTTCAATTTTTAAGTGTCTGAAATCAAACTTTCACAAAAAAATGATTCTATCTCCACAACCAAACAGGAAATTTGTGTGGTCAACCTGAAAATAAAATAAAGATTCATTTACAAAAAAAAACATCATCAATCATTCATTGCATAACTGCTTTAACCCTTTCAGTGCTGGAACCGAATTTTGAAGGCCTTTGCAAACAGTTTGGATCCAGATTAGACGCCACAAAACGTGGCGTCTCATCTGGATCCAAACTGTTTGCTATTCTGATAGTAATCTTTGAAAAAAATGAAGAAAATGCTTATTTTACAAAATTCAGCAGACGACATTTTAGCAGACGACAAATTTCCCAGCATGCAAAGGGTTAAAAATAAAAATCCAGATATATAATTTGTATTAAAATTGAAACTTTATAAATATAGTGACATATAGATTTATAACATGTTCAGATAAAACAATTACATAAATACTCTCAAAAATAAATTTGTCGACAAAAAAGTATTACCTTTCCGACAAATTAATTAGATGGGTTGATGTGAAGCTGTGCCGGGATGCAGTTGGGGGGGGGGGGGGAATAACCGAGTTGGTTGAATGGCAGAGAAAGACTCGGACAAGTGCAACTGACGAGGGTAGAACTGTGCCGCCAAGAATTTTGGTAGAAATCATCACCCATGGAATGTGTGGTCGCAACTTTCTGCCATTAAAAGAAAAACCTTTCATATTATAATAAAATAAAACAAATCCAACAGGAGATAACATTTCAAAATAGAGTGTTTTAATAACATTTTTATGGCACAACTTGAACAAATTACAACTTTAATAGACACAATATTATTAATACAAAATGATATAAAATAATTAAGAATTTCTTTTAACTTAAAATATTTTTATTATGGACTTTTTTGGATGATTTTTATGGAGATTTTTTTGCTTATTAAGGGAATAGGTGTTTGTTTTCCTAATTTGAGAAAATTGCGACTCAAATTTTCACAATTAAAAGAAGTTCGGGACTCAAATTTTCACAATTTATAAAAAGTTTGCAACTCATTTTTTCACAATGTTGATCTGTGGGCGACACAATTTTGAACAGTTTTTGACACATGTTTTCAAAAAAGTTGCACAGCGCGCAACTCATTTGTTCACAGTTTTAAACAGTGAATTTTTTTATGAACAGTGCGTGACTCAATTTGTTCACACTTTTGAACAGTGTGCATATCATTTTTTTTAAATTGTGAATAGTGCGCGACTCATTTTTCCACCATGTTGAATAAACAGGGTCCGACTCCTTTTTTTCCAAATTTTGAACAGTGCGCGACTCATTTTTACAAATATTGAACAATGCGCAACTCATGTGTTTTCACAGCTTGAAGAGTTTGTGACTTATTTTTTTGTAATTTTGAATGAACAGTGCCCCACAAAATTGTCCCCCATTTTTGAACAGTGCGCAAATGATTGTTTCAAATTTTGTACAGCGCGTGACATGATTTTTTCACAATTTTGAACAGTGCGCAACTCATTTTTCCACAATTTTGAATGAACAGTTCATGACTTATTTTTTTTGCAAAAATTTGAACAGTGAGCAACTCATTTTACAAATTTTGTACAGCGCGTGACTCAATTTTTCAAAATTTTATTTATGAAAAGTGTGCGACTCATTTTTATACAATTTTGAAATCATAATGAACAGTGGGCAACTAATGTTTCCCACAATTTTGAACAGTGCGCGACTTATTTTTTCAAATTTTGGTACAGTGCGTGTCTCATTTTTTTCACAATTTCGAACAGTGCGCAACTCATTTTTCCACAATTTTGAATAAACAGTTCGCGACAGTAGAACAACTGGCACTGATCATTGGTTCATCAGCATGAGAATGGGTGTTAAAAATGGCTCAAAGAATGAAACATGTGTGTTTAAGCATGCATACATAACAATGAAACTTACCAACCACTCGGCCAGGAAACATATGGTGCAGAAGCTGCGGATTTCAGCATGCTCTCCCACTGATATTATGCAGATCAGTGGTCAAACTGGCAGTCAACTTATGTTGGGATTTCCCAATTGTGAAGATATTAACCTCAGCAATCTCCAAACACAAACATGTTCATTTATTGTCACTCAAACAGCAATTAATCCATCATGTCACCCTGACAGTCTCAAAACACGATGCAAAACCAAAGCATTTTCGTTTCGTCTTACACACAGCTGGTAACGTCGCTGAATATTACACAAAAGCAGCTTCATTATGAAGTTCCAGCGACTCGAAATACACGTTCCCCACCCACTTTGACTTCGCACGTGAAGGCCTGTTTTGGGGGGAAAACTGTGAACATCTCACAACTAAACGTATATTACGGAGATGGACAAGTTGAAAAATAAATCACTCTTATCACTTCCAAATTGCGCACTATGTTAAAATCCCGTTCCATTTGATTATTGTATTTATTGTTTGAAATTTTCACTCTACACATTCGCTTTGAAAATAGCGGATGGTGTGCACTCTTGGAAGTACATGTCGAATGTGTTATTGTAAAAAATATTGGTATTGTGTTTTTATTGCAGAAATTGTTCTTTTAAGTTTCGATTTCTCGCTTCAGTTTTTGTATTATGTGCGTTTAATTTTGATTGATTGTTGCTTACTTTCGAACTATTTTTTATGTGCAAATATATATGCATAGACGCTAGCGGATGTAATCAGATTGCGACTAATTTGCATATTTATAAAAGAATTTAGCGGTTGTTTGTTTTTGTTTGTTTTGTGAATATTTTCTTATTTACTTTAAAATGTGGCAAAATAAATAGAATATATGGTTGGTGACTTTTGATATCATGTGATATAAGACTCGTCCGATATGGCGTGTGAAAAAGCTCGGCAAGCCTCGCCTTTTCCTACGCCATATCAGACTCGTCTTATATCACATGATATCAAAAGTCACCAACAATATATTCTCTATTTCTCTAAACATTACACCGACACGTTTTTCCTTAGTTTAAGAAGCATTATAGCATTAATCACATGTCTCTAAAATGAAAAGAAGCTATTGTTTACATGCCGTAACGCTCACACTAAACACTACAAAAACACACACACAAAGTGTAGCAAAGGTACACAAAGTCAAACACATGCTGCAAGGTCCAATAAACCCACTGTAACTCTTGGATTGCCTTTGTTATACCTTGCCTGGAATTATATCAAAACTACTGTAGACCAAATAAAAACAGTTATTTATGTTAAAATCTTTGTTTCTCCTAAATATATTCCCCTAATAGTCTTAAAATTATTAAATAGAGGATACACTGTTTAACTTATTTGTGTTTTTATCTGACTTTACTTGTCTTTGTAGCCTTTGCTAGACTGTGTGTGTCTTTGCAGTGTTTAGTGAGACCCACTCTTATCTAAATTTGTAAACAGCATAGTTAAACATGTCAATGTATCAAGTCAAAAAAAGTAATAATTTACACTAGTGTTAGTCTATTGCAAGATTTAGTTCACTGATATATTAATTAAATGTGTTATTACTATTAATCACTTCAAGTGGCATAATAATCAATCAGTTGTGTATTGCGCATCAGACCCAAGAATGAATCAACGCTTGCTGAAGAACTTTTTATTTCAAGATGGTGAGCATAATTAATTGTAGAATTCACCAAGTGCTTATTATATCTAGTTCTGCGGGTTTTCAATGTACATAACATCAATAGCTTTTGCAGCCATTGTGTTTATCGGATGCAATTTAGTTCAAACACCCATATGCCAAACGATTGACTGCCCACAATGTTTACCTAATTCTTGATTATGGACATTTTCTGAGCAAATTATCGCGTTATATAATTGTGTTGTCACCAGTGCAGCAAGCGCCCCTTTTTTTAAACAATGATATGTTAAGTCATTGAAACTTTTAAAGTGTTTTCTGTTGAGTTCAGTAACAATGTTTATATGTGAATATTTGTAATATTATATATATATTGTTTAGTGTTTTTTTATTAAGCTAAACTTTTCAGTACATTATACTTTCTTGAAGAAATTTTGATGAAATAATCCCAGAACTTTCCAAGCATATGTTCTGTGTACATCTTTTTTTTTATCTGTTTCTTTTACATTTAAAATACTAGTAGAGCTATGATTGTCCCAATTTTGTACATGATCTGATAAACATGACCATTCCAAAACTCCATTTTACTGTCTGTTCATGTCAATCTACTATCTAGGCAATTAATATTTCTGTGTTTTTGGTTTAAACTATTTGGGATTATTTTGATGCATGTTACATCAATTAAAAAGTGTTATTTCTTACCGTACAAGTAATCAAACGTTTTATCTTGTAAAATTTTGCAACTCGGTCCTGTTTGTATATAAAGTTAATTTAACATTATATAGATCTTAATAGTTAGTGCAGCCCAAAATGTCATATTTAGTTATTCTCATTATTTGCTACTTAATTGCTAGCATAAGAAACATACCATTGTAGTTATTTGAATATTTGTTTTGATTTAGTTGTTGCAGTTTCTTACCGCCTCACTGTCACATGTACCAACACATGTACTCACAGATGTAAATAAGCAAACACATTTTCAACAAGTTGTTGGGTTATAAGTCCAGATGTTTATGGGGATCAATTATATATTGATATAAAAAGGGCATTTAATTGTTTCTATACCAAAAAAGTGGTTTTAAATAACTTTTTTCTGATTTCAGGTTCAGTGCTGGTGGAAAAACACGAGTTCCTTATCGAGAGTAGCTTTAAAGGCGAGCCCTTATGATACATGTCATTATCAATGTGACAGTTGCCTTAAACAATTGATGGAGAATAAATTGTTTTTAAAAAGCTTAAAACGTTTATTTACACATTTTGTGTCAAGACTTTATTAAACAATTAATATAGTTGACAGAAATAATTGTAACCAATATTATTGCTGTTAATTGGAACATCCTTATAGTGGAAGCAAACACATCTTTCTATATGGAAAGGAAATCCAGGTTCAAATCCTGGTGGGGATCCCATATTAGCAGCAACTTAGATTGTGTTCATATTGATTATACAAACAATACTTTTTGTTGTCAAAGTGTGTTGTATTTAATATGCAAATAAAATGTTCATTGTTTTTTGATAATTTTCTCTATCTCACACACACTTACGCAGTAATTTTGTTTTGCTTTACTTCATGTTATGTATCATTCGTATTAGGGCACCATTATTAGGTTCACAAGATATCAGATGTCAAAAACAAAGGCCCATAATTATGTCCTGGCAATTTATCATAATTATAAAACTTATACTTTGAAAAGAAAAGGGTTCTTCTTTGTTTCTACTACAGAATCAAATAAAAACGTTATTTTTCGTACTATATTACAAAATCAGGATATACGCCGAATATCTTTTTAGCTCCACTTGCCAAGGACCAGCAGGGCTTATGTCATGGTCCTGTGTTCGCTGTGTGCCTGCGTCCGTCTGCGCGTTAACTTTTCCTTTAAACATCTTTTATCTTTAACATGAAGTACAAAAACAAGTTCCAAATTTTAATTGTTTTTGTCCACTAAAAATCCAGATTGAGAAAGAAATAGCCCTCAGTAATAACATTACAAATCTTTGAACAAAAATGGAATCGGATAAAATTCTCATAATGTTTGTCCACTTATATACATTTTACTCTAATGTTAGTTTATCTTTCTAAAATATTTGTGTTTATATTTTTTTCAATCTTTTAAGATCATTGTGAATATACAACAAAACACACAAGTCCATTATGCTTTCTTCCCACTTTATACAACTCATCATTTTTCATAACTGTTCTTCTGTTGTTCTTTTCTTTTCTCTTTAAAAAAAACAACACCTATCACAAACAACCAAAGAAAAAACATATTAACCCAGTTTTGTTTGTTTTTTTCTTAATCTTAAGGAAACCAAAAAAAGTATATATATTAGCATATCTTGTATAGTACATGTCTGAACTTTATTGCTTTGTACAATCACTTTGGTGTATGATCATATACATGTATACATTGTAAGTACTATATTGAATTTAAAAAAAAATGTAAAAAAAAAATAAAAATCATGATAAAACTTTTACTTTGAAAAGAAAATGGTTCTTCTTTGTTTCTACTACAGAATCAAATAAATTGTTATTTTTCGTACTATATTACAAAATCAGGATATACGCCGAATATCTTTTAGGCTCCACTGGTCAAAGACAAGCGGGGCTTATGTCATGGTCCTGTGTTCGTCCCGCCTGCGTCCGTCCGCTTTTCCTTTAAACATCTTCTCCTAAACTACTGGTCCAATTCTGATGAAATTTCTTAGGAATGTTTCTGGGGTGAACCTTTTTCAAATTTGTTCAAATTATGCCCCTGTGGTCAAATTTGACCCTTCCCCAGGGGTCACAAAATTGAACATTTGCTTATATAAGGCCTATTTTGTGAAAACTTTCAAAATCTTATTGTCCATAACCATTGAACTAGGCTATCAAATTTGTATGTAGAGACATCTAATAGTCCTCTACCAAATTTGTTCAAATTATGCCCCTGGGGTCAAAATTGACTCTGCCCCAGGGGTCACAAAATTGAACATATGCTTATATAAGGCCTATTTTGTGAAAACTTCAAAACTTTTTGTCCATTACCATTGGGCTTAGGGCTACCAAATTTGGTATGTAGTGACATCTAAAACAAACCTCTACCAAATTTGTTCAAATAATGCCTCTGGGGTCAACTTGGACCCTGCCCCGAGGGGTCACAAAATTGAATTAACGCTTATAAAGCACCTATTTTGTGATATCTTTAAAAATCTTCTTGTCGAAAACCATTCGGACTATGGCTACCAAATTTGGTATGCAGTAGCATCTTATAGTCTTCTACCAACTTTGTTCAAATAATGCCCTTTGGGTCAAATTTGACCCTGACCACTGGGTCACAAAATTGAACATTATATACGCTTATATCTTGCTTATTTTGTAAAAACTTTAAAAATATTCTTGTCCTTAACTCTAAGACCTAGGGCTACCACATTTTGTATGTAGTGAGATATAGTAGTCCTCTACAAAGTTTGCTCAAATTATGCCCCTGGGGTTAAATGTGACCCAGCCCAGGGGGTCACAAAAGTGTACATGTGCTTAAATAGGGCCTATATTTAAGTATTTGCACATGCCGAGAATATTTTTTTCAGCCTTTTTTTCAGCAGTGGAGCGATACAGGACCATCATGGCCCTCTTGTTTAATAATTAAGACTATATATGGTTTAAAGTTTGTGTTTGACGTCCTTGCTTCTGGAAAGCAGAACTGTTTAGTCATAAATGACTACCCTTTTTTTGTTAGAATCAACATTGATGCATTATTACTTATTTAAGCAAAGTTGAACTCTTTAAAAACTCGATGACTGGGGGACTGAATTTTTCATGTTTGTTGCTTACAATTTACTGAATATATAAATGTTTATGGCGAACAAATGCCATCTCTCTTTACAGGGAGATGGTGTTTTTTCATTAATAGCCAGGTTATTTTGTATAAATAAGACCACATAACATATTTATATAGTATAAAATGAATTCTAAGCTATACATCTATGATGATGCCATTATGTGTTTCGCTGTAAAAAAAAATACAGAGAAAAAAGACTACAGGTGCATGTCACAAAAGTTGTTAAAGGGCATTTTGACAGTATTGCCCCGGACGTTTGCCCATTTTGAAGGATAATCTTATAAAAAACTGATTATTGGTTTAGCGTGCATAGGGGATGGAGGAGCTTTTATTGGTGCCTTTTAAAAAAGTTGTTTCATATTGTGGCAAATTGAGTTTTAAAATGTTTACACGATGCCTTAAATAAGTCAAATTCCAACAATGTCTTTGGTTTTTCAATTAAAAACAAGAGATGTGTTTGTCAGAAACACAATACCCCCTATTGCGCCGCTTTAAAGCCATATATTTGACCTTTAAGGATTACCTTGACCTTTCACCACTTAAAATGTGCAGCTACTTGAGATAAACATGCATGCCAAATATCAAGTTGCTATCTTCAATATTGCAAAAGTTAGGGCAATGTTAAAGTTTTCAGACGGAAGGACAGACAGACTGACGGACAGTTCAAAAACTATATGCCACCCTACCGGGGGCATAAAAAACTGTATTTTTAATTTGTTTATCGGTGTTATTGGTGTCTCCACAGTATTGGAATAACCAATTTACACTTAAGGCTAAAACAAGGCTGATCCATTATATTCACCACGAGGTTCATTAAAATGCTTACTGGGACAAACATGCGGCATGGGGATACGCGTCGGCCTCTGCCGCGCCACTTCTAGTTACAATTGTTTCCTGCACAGTTGACCATATTAAGTGTTTTGGTTGCCCAGCTAAAGAGTATCGGCCTGGCCAGAATAACAGCATCTGGAATTAAGTTGCCTTGGCTAAAATATAAAAAATATCTGCCAGAAGTACTGTATGGTTGCCATCATCAAATGCACAGAAAGAATTGTTTTTCAAATTCAATCAAGCTCTCCACTTAATCCACCCTGCGAAACCCTTTAGGTGTCTCAATACTGGTAATAGTAAACCCCACTGAGAGCCATATGGCTTTTGTCTGTATACAGTTTGTGACAGCTTGGCTTGTCACTATAATGTTGTTGTTTTTTTTTGGGGGGGGGGATCTAAGTGGATTTTACTATTTCTTATATTACACCGAAGACTTTTCCCTGTACCACTGTACAGTGTTGTACGATTGTTTATGGTATAGAACCTAAACATATGGATTAAATCTCAAAGTTTGTCGCCCTGCAGAACATCCGCAATGTTGTACCGATAATTAATGCAATTTAAGAAATACTGGTTCTTTACGTTTGAATAATGGTGTTGTTTACAATTCAAGAAACAACTAATTGGCTTTCTAAACATTTAATTAACATTTGAATATTTTGTATGCAATGACAACTAATGTTTAACAATAACAGAAACAAATATTCTATTATATTACTCCTCAGAGATATTGGTCCTTCTATATCTATATTATCAGTTAATTTAGTGCAAATTTAATGGCGTGTAACCCGAACTATATTTTCGGTGTAATATCTTCCGCCTAGAGGCGTTAGACATATCCTTCCACCAAATACACCCGAGAGACGATCGACGTTATGGCGGAATTGTCCGAGGAGTCCCGAATGTTCTGATGATTGTGATAATCGCGATAATAGCATCATCGGTGTTTCTATAAATATCCTCGGATAAATAAACTGCCGCAACACCCCTTAAAATGTAGTATTTGTTTGTACCTTATAGTAAACATTCACCACATCTCAAAACCTCGACTTTAAAATACAATTACAACCTTGTTAAGCTCGCTCATTCATGTACTTGCATACCATGACCTAAAGTAATAAAATCAGCGCTGTTAATTTCGTTGAACAATCTGGCATCCGCAACGAAACCAATTATATAAATTAAATTAAATGCAAAAATAAAACACTACATGGCCTTCTTATCCGAATAAATATAAATGTATTATTTTATGGTATAATAATTGTTTTACAGTTACATATCATTACCTGTCAATCTAACTTCTCATGCAAAACAATAAACTAATTCATTTAAACACACTGACACGTATTTAACGCTACCACATTCATTCTACGTGATGATTTAAAGCTTTGTAAATATGCTCGTGAATACAAACATATTAACCAGACGCTTTTGCTCTGAGCGCCGCACAAAACATAAGATCTGTGATTCTTTTTAAACAGATAAACAACGGGATTAAAAAAGCGCATATCATGTTTAAAACAATGTGTGGTCTTCGTTGTTATTGAACGGCAGAAAATACTCGAGAACAAATTTGTGTGTTTCTTTTCACCTTGCAGTCAAGGGTAATCCATGAAAATGCAAGCACTTATTTAAATATCGTTTGGTTTTGCTGAAGAGACAGTATCGGTATACAAGGAATCCGGATGCGATTCCCTAGATATTTGCGAATATATCCCTCAGTTCTTGAACGTGCTCAGTGTATAGCACCGTTACACGCGAGAATTACCTGGGTTTTATACCAGTTCATCTCTTGATGGTGAGAAACACTTGAAGCATTTCTAAAATCTCCAGTCTCCGGCCGGGAATTAAACCGGGGTCCTCTGGAATGGTAGACCGGAGTGTTTCCACTCGACCACCGCACCACCCTAAATTGATTTAAATCCTTGATCATGTTTGTGAGATCATGGTTAATTTCCATGTTAAATGAGCCTATAGAATGTTTGTATTCATTCACGTAGTATAACAAATGTGATTGGATAATTACAGGCGCAAGCACTTCAATTGAACGTTGACTGACAAAATACGACGAGGGTGAGAAACATAAATTGCATTGTGTATATGGGCGGACCTTTTGTTGCGAGGGTGCAGGAGATAACTCGAAGATGTAGCTGATGTCAAAATATAGTTGTTTCTACATAATAGGAAAACCGTATCAAATGGGATTTAATGTTAAGAACTGATTTGTTTTAAAAATAAACACGATGTATTTGGCAAATAACCTGATCGAAAAAGTGCGGGGTTATTTAATTACCCTCCACAGAAGTATTGTTTGCAAAGGAAAAAATAAAGAAACATGTTAGCGAAGCGAATTATTGTTTTGCATATAACAAGTTGACAGGAATAATTTAACATAAATTTGAATATTCTGCTCAAAATGTTAGGAAAACTGTATAACGTTGTAGGAATATAATATAGAAGTGTGTTTGTGCATAACCAAATTCATCCAAAAATACTCAAATATTGACTACAAACTGCTATTTTGTATATCAGGCACTAAGCAGAATTGTACGTAAGAAATAATTTTAAAAATAAGAAAGAAAGAGCAGCCCAATTAGATAAGTAATAAATTATATGGGATTTAAAAGAAAAGAAAAGAAGGTATGATTTATACCAAATTAGTATTTACAAACATGACATTTACATTGCGGATTGCAATATCCAGCAGTTGCACGATAGAAGGCTATAAATAGAAGCTTCTAAATAATACAAAGGAATATCCTATGTTTAAAGTCAATGTTGGGGTGTAATCAAGCATGGTACGTCCTCCATATATAGGTCCATGTAATTGACGATATTTTGTTGTTGCCAAAAAGTAGTTAATGGTAAACAGTATTGGCATTAAAACAGTTTATTTAAAAATAATTGCTTGTATATGAACCGCGCCAATTGAACTTTATTTTACAGATACATGTTTTCGCACATCTAATAGTATTTAACAAAAATAAACACATTTATTATAAACAATGTCGGTAACTTAATACTTACAATAGCAAGAAGGAAGTTTAACAGACCCGTTGTCCCTTGTGGTTGCCTCAGTTTGGTCGTTGCATGCACGTGATGTTAAATTACTGGCATGACCGGCTGACTCTGACTCTGTCTGGCAGTTTCCGTCAATAATGATTAATTTAACGAATCCTTCTCCCTTTGACAGTTTTTGCGGGAGTTTTGGTAATAGCATTGTCCAAATTTTTTTTTTGTATATATTCAGATCTGTGAATGAGTAAAAATGCTTGAAAATGCATGAATACCAATTTAGTAGCATGTTTATATTTATTTCACTATTCAATTACCATCAACGCGCATCTACTTTGATTTGCCATGCTTTGTTTCTACGCGCGCTTTTAGTTTTGGTATAAGTAGCATTATTAATACAGCACCCACTCTTTCCCCATCTAATATATAGATGGTCTTTTGTTGAAGTGTATTGTATACGCTATTACAATTCGGTTTGTCCAGATTATCGACGACAAGTGTTACAAAGCCTTGATAATTTTACCAACACCGATTTATAATTATTCATAAACGAAACGATATTTATAATTTTTTCTCAGGGATGTTTTTTTTAAATATTTTGTAATAACTCATACATTCCTTTCCGAATTACTCGCCTACAATAAGTCACGTTAAGTAATATCACTATCGCAAATCCCAACAAACGACTCTCGAAAACGCCATCGTTACTAAACATGTTTTATTAACATTATGATGAAAGTATTTTGGCATTACCTTTAATTGTGGCATTCAGCGTTACAATTTGTTTGCTAGGTTATTACGACTTGAAAAAAGAACGCAAGCACGGATATGATTTGTAACGTAATAGCTTGGACCCAATTATATACTAATGAATTTAAAAAAGAAAAACGGCGTTTTTATTCTGATGATACGCACTAAATTAGGAACAATAGAACCAAGAAGATTTGTAACTTTATTTTATTTATCACACCCAATAATATAATATTTACAATAAGATATTGTTGTTTATTAGTCAATACACATCAAGTCACTTGGCCGGGGTGTGAATACATTCATATCATATGAAACTATATGAACGATTAAATGTTCAATGTTGAACAGTATTTTTGTAAAGCTACTTGAGAAATTAGTTTCTTCGTACAGACGGACATTTCTTAGTTGAAATTAATGTATAGCAATAATATAGTAAGAATAAAGTTAAACCGAAC
The DNA here is from genome assembly GCF_020536995.1 of Dreissena polymorpha. Classification (NCBI taxonomy): domain Eukaryota; kingdom Metazoa; phylum Mollusca; class Bivalvia; order Myida; family Dreissenidae; genus Dreissena; species Dreissena polymorpha. The sequence continues at coordinate 27,199,364 of NC_068369.1, forward strand.
ATACATTAGACATGATACGCGGTCTCTGAAAAAAGGGTTTAATGCATGTGCGTCAAGTGACGTCACATATTAGCCTGTGCAGTCCGCAAAGGCTAATAAAGGATAACACTTTCCGCCTAAACTGGATTTTTGCTAAGAAGAGAATATCTTTTTAAAAAAAATACCATAAAAGCGGAAAGTGTCGTCACTGATTAGTCTGTGCGAATTGCACAGGCTAATTTGGGACTAAACTTTACACACACATGCATTACACCCCCTTTTCACAGAGCGCGGCTCATATAAATAGCTTTTTGCAGAATTACGTCTAAATTTACAGACGAACGGATACCCATGCTATTTTAGTATAACTTCTTTACTTCGTACCGGGAGATATACAAACATAGGCGCCGTACGTTTTGCAAATGGTGTATTCATGCTACACAAATTAAGCCATGCAGCCTTATTTCAATTTCGACGTATTTTAGATTTTACTCGCAGAAAGATTTTAAACACATTGTGTTTTATGAAATAACATATTCTGAAGAAAGGTTTAGTGATAGCTAATTCCCTTTTTAAATACCCCTAAATTTGAAATGACAATTGAACATGAATAGAGAGATTTGGAAATGCAAAATAATATTTTGTTAAATTGTTCGGTTTATTAGTAATGTTCGCTCACTTACGCTCATTACTGCATGTACACATGCGTGGCTTTAAATACGTGTAAACTATAATATCACTGTTACCGTCTTTTTTAGTATAAATCTAAAATCAATTTCCTGGTTTCGGGGCAGTTAGAATTGCTAAGATACAACAATTTATATAAACTCAATGTAGTTTATTATTTCGTCTTTTCATATTTATTTGCAACAACATAAATTAGCCACTTGTGCTGCTTTTCCAAATAACAATACAAATAACATTACAAGTACTATATGTTATGTGAAATAACGCAACTCCAATCGTGTAACATTCCGTTTGAAACTTTACCGGGAATATCATATACTAAAAAAACAAAATCTGATTGTATTGGATCTAAAGATGTGTGTAAAAACAAAGCATGAGACGCTGTCAATACATTTGCCAAAATAATATCACATTTCTCACAGCACATCGTAAATATTCATCAAACTTGAAACAACATAAAGCCCATGGTGTCGTATAAAATAGTCAAAAGTTACCCGATCATGGCAATTCAGTCATCAGCTAAAGGACAATTACATTTGCTTGGGATTACCTGCCGCTCAAAAACAGTTCCAAACTGCATAATCTACTTTTTTGTAGTTTATGCCCATCTTTTTAGTATCCATCATCATAACATTTTTTTATTGTAATAGGTGTGTGTATATCTTGTACAAAATTTTCTGATAAAAAAATAACATTTGTTTTATATAAGTAACCTATATAATTTTCCTCAACCAACACATAAACAGTCAGATATGATTGATTGATGACACGTTCACTACAACCCAAGAAGAACGTTCACTTAGTCATTGTTTGATAAGCAACTGACGGTGTCATACAAATGATGTTGCGTAAAGATAATACGCACTCTCAAAAGTTATGCACATGAGATGCGTTGTTACATTACTATTAAACAATACAATAATGTGTTCAAAATTATAAAATATAGCAACTTAAATGCAATAGTGAATATATGATGGTCGTACTTATACCACGATGGATCTGGCTAAGGTACGCTGAAGTAATCGAGAAAATGTAAATTCTGTATTGATTAATTATACGTTCGTGTCAATGCAAGAAGAACATACCCTAATAAATTGTACCATGTAATCTCAGGTCGATGGTCGGTCAAAACATAATGCACTCGATGATGTTACAAACACAAACAAATAATAGACAACAATGGCAACAACCGATATGATAGTTTATAAACGACTTGTGTAAATACATCAAATTGTTTAAAATGTATTTCAAGGATCAGTTTTTATGCTCCCCCAAAATTTATTTTGGGGGGAGCATATAGTCGCCGCTTCGTCTGTCCGTGTGTGCGTCTGTCTGTCTGTCCGTCCGTGCACAATTTTTGTCCGGGCTATTTCTCAGCAACTAATGACCGGAATTCCATGAAACTTTATGGGAAGCTTCACTACCAAGAGGAGATGTGCATATGATCAGCGGGTTCTGGTCGGATGATTTTTCACAGAGAAATGGCCCTTTGAAATTTTCTAAAAAAAAATTATTGTCTCTCCAACTACTGTGCCCTCAAGAAGTTTTCTTTTATCTGAATATATAGTGCAATTTTGTGACAAAAAACCTTTGGGAGCATCACCCGTCTCCGACGGTTTCTTGTTCTGTTATAGATGGGATCGCAATGAAATACATGTTATCAGTTTGAACATAGTAAACTGACCACAAAATCAAAAGCGATATTTCCTTGTCATCCAAAATCAAAAGCGATATTTGCTTGTCATAATTCATAAAATTCCAATAGCAAAATAGCAACAAATGTTACTCTTGTTTAGGCTTGAATTGCGAAATGTAAACAAAAGTGCTACTATTCACTTGAGATTAAGTGAATTGGAGAGAAGTCGTTAGTTTGTCAGGGGAATGTTTTTGTAAAAAACGGTTATAACAACCAAAAACCATACATTTGAAACAATTTCAAAAGATTTTTACCAAGAAAGGGCAAGTTATTAGTATCTTCAAACTAGCTGAGAAAGCTCGATGAATGCGAAATAACCTAATTTTCGTCAACGACGAAAAATCATTCGATGTTCGCAACAAAGAAAACATGCGGGAACAAAGCAGCACTCTATGCGTCGGGTCGTTGAAAGATTAAGTTATTACAAAAAAGATTTTCATGTTTAACAGAATGTTCAACGCGGCAGTGACCCATTTCCACGTGAAATTTAAGAGCGTCGAAAAAATCATAAACAATACATGAAACATGCCCGCCGTCAAGATAAAGTATTTTTTGAAAGGCTTTATGTAGTGCACGGCAGGTAGGAAACAAACATCGAAATAAGATGCGGGCATCAGACGATATCAACGTTTCCTTCAAACCACTCTTGCCTGTCTCAGATAACGTAGTAAAACGAATAGAAGCACCCTAACTTTGTTTCTGGAAAGCGATGTCTAGAGTATATTTTAACAAAACTAAATGTCAAGTCAGAAAATGGGTTTTCTCTCGTCCTTAAACGTTATAGTCGAGGGTTTATAGTAATTTCAGGGTAACATGTACATTAAACTTTAAATAAGCTAGTTCGCATTTCCATTGTTCATAGGAAATCGTTTATTGGTACTGAACACGATTAATCAATAATTCATTACTATATCCCACCCAAAGATTTGAACGCATTCTAGTCAATTCATCTCTCAATCTTTGAGCTTATGTTTTTTTAATATAGATTCAATTTGCTAATAAGATTTGTACGGAACGATATCGTTGTATCTTGCGATATAAATGCGTGAATAAATCCAAGTTAAGATTTAGTAAAGACAATCATTAATTAAAAACAACTTATGTCAATGAAAGATTTTGATGTAAGAACCGGTTAGTTGTTCAAATGATATGGAAAGATTCTGATAAAGTCTAAGTTGGGGAAATCATTACTGTATAAAGTTTGATGTTGCCTTACCTATTATTGGCTCAGATTCTCAATGGCTTATTCTCCATAAATTGAGTATTTCGTTTGAAAACTTATGAAGCCCATACACATGTATACAAATCTAAATTGATTCAATAAATAAGCGACACACTAAGCACACTATTTAAAAAAATGTTTCTACGCTCTCACAAATGAAGTAAACTTGTATTGAACGGACGATCAGTATAGAATAGTTCTTTCTTCCGCTTAAATACTGAACACGTTAGTCACTGCATGTTTATTACGATTTTGTTTTAGCCATATTATGCTATAATTGAGTCTGCCATCATACAGTGTTTTGGGAAATTATGCATCATCGCAAATCAGAATTTCTTCTGCGACATTTTTCAGCGACATAGAACAACAAGAAGCTGATATTGCATAATCAGAGAGTAGATGTAGGGTGTTTTGTAAAGGAATGAAGATATGTGGAACTTCTAAGCCCTATAATATTTAATCAATTTATTAAACTTTACCAACACAATTTTGTACTTTCACTAGATCACTTTACGCATACATTGTTTTCATCATATTTGTGTGCTACTTCTTTGCTTTGTTACATAAACATCATAGCAGTCCGGCCACCGATCTTCTGGGGCGAATTCTGGAGACTTGCTAGCTACGAAGCACTTACCCATGCAGTGTTAGCTGTTTCATTTGAAATCGCTGATACCCTCAGGCACTTATTCAGGAGGATATGTTCAGTTTAATGAACTCATTGTGATTATAAAAAGAAACATGCTTCTCAGGAAACACGCTAAAATTTAATGTTATTTTGTAGCTAGACAGACCAATCAGTGGCCTGCCAATAGATTGATAAGTTAAGACTATTCGGCAAAAGAAATTAATTAGTACAATTGTCATGGAAATATACTAGCCAATAAATAAAATAAACAAGATGTCAATCAATTTGTTGTTTTTTCTCTACTTGCTCATCAACTTTAAACATTTTATAAAGAGTCTATCTTTTAATGGTATATTAGAATTTTTCAGACCAAATTGATATTTTGAGGTTCAAATAGAGGTTATTTTTAATTGTAAACATACATTTCATAATGCCTTTTTTCGAATCGTTAGCAGTAACTACATATGTTTTATGTATGCATATTATGATTGCAAAAAGAAGATATATAATGAAGCTGACTGGTGGTGATTCAGGAAATACATACTTGTTTAATGATAAAATTATACCTAACTGAATTATATCTGTATATATATCCAATAATGTAATGTACACAGATAATCTATTGTAAAGATTTCCATCCGAAAGCACGTGCTCACGTATACAGTGGAACCTCTCTTCACCGGACATCCCCGGGACAGAAAGGAAATTCCGGTTTAGAGAGGATTCCTGTTTAGAGGGGAAATGGACTATTTTACTTTCAGAAGGTCAATGCCTTATTTGGAAAAACACTTTCAGCAAAGTTATATACCAGAGATCGGCAATGACTTAGCATTTACAATACAGTACCAGTCCTATACAAGTTTGTTGATCTTTTTAAATTTCATTTAATTGTTAAACCGACTGTTGTAGGGTGAAGAGTTGTTTTCCCAATGACACATGTACACAAACCAGACCTTTTTCGCAAGATATCCCCGATCGTCGACTTTCCTACCCCATATTTCTCTGACAGCATCTTATTAAAATTTATCACGGCTTTCTACATCAAAAACAAAACACACTAAAGAATTCTATTTTTGTTAACAGTAATTATAGTCACTATTATAATATTATCACTTCTATTTATCACTATGTATATCACAGGCCAAACTTTAAATTGTTTTGCGATTTTTACAGTTTGCAATTTTTCAACCACTAATTAACTCGTCTTTAATCCACTATTCACAAGTTTTTTACTCTAGATCTGAGGGGCAATAAACCGCTCCTGACCGGTTTAGAAAGGTATTATAACGTATGGAAGGACCCAATTTTGATCCAAAGAATGACCGGTATTCGGAATGAAGGGGATTCCGGTCTTGAGGAGATATTTTTTGCATGGTTTCATATCGAATAAAATGGGACGGGACAATTTGTCCAGTTTAGAGAGGATTCCGGTATAGAGATGATCCGGTTTAGAGGGTTTCCACTGTTTCAATAATAATGATTATTAAATTTATAATTTGAAAGTAATTTTTCCTCCCCCGTGTAATTACACGTTCTTTAAAACGCATTAGCTTTTTGTAAATTAAAACAAAATTATATCAGTGTTTGTAACGTATGCAAAACTTCTTGTAAGGTATTAATATTTAAAACTTACTTTTTAAGATTTGCCAGATTGCAAAACATTTACTTTCGAATACAATTCAATTACAACAATATAACGCTCATGTTAAATCCGGTAATAGCGAACATCTACTTAATAACGCGTTGAAGAAGGAACATTGATTAAATGTGATGATTTTGTTTGCACGAAACAGGTTAAAAATTAAATTAATCATATAGATTTGGAAGAAGCCTATGAAAGCAACATGAGTCGGATGTACAACGTCAATGTCGGATGTAGGCGTCAACTAGTGCCGAAAATGAAGGAGGCGAGGCGGCTGGGTAAGCGGGCTTACCTGGCCTACGACACGCTTTACATTGACGGCACCCCGGTGCGCGCGTAGGAGCACGGCGGTGGTGAAATATCTATCCTGTCGTGGAACGTTAACGGACTTACGGATGTAAAGAAGTCATTTCACAATTTTGTAAATATTTTAAGTTCTCATGATGTATGTTTTTTGTATGAATCTTGGGCTAATAGTTCCAGTGATGTCAATTTAAATGGATATGTGTCTTTTAACTTCTTCAGAAAGTTTCAACACAAAAAAGCGCGTAGAAATAGTGGTGGTATTGCTATATATATTAAAGAAGAATTAGCCGATGGTATTAAAATTGTAAAAAAATCATTTCGATACAATAATCTGGTTGAAACTTGACCACTTATTTTTTAATATATCAGAAGATTTTTATATATGCGCAACATATGTATGGGGGCATGAGTCTCCAGTTTATAACACGTTTAATGTAGATTTGTTTGAAATTTTAGAAAACGATATAACTTATTTTTCTGAATTCGGTAAAATCTTTGTTGTTGGTGATCTCAATAGTAGAGTTGGCAATAAATTCGATTACATTGTACACGATATAATTAATACTGTCTATGATGACGCCGATTACTGTCCAGATAACACCTCTGTGAGGGCCTCAGTTGATAGCTCGATAAATAGTCACGGAGTAAAATTACTGGATTTATGTAAATCTACTTGTTTACGAATTGCTAATGGTAGAGTTGGCAATAGCTGTAAGCAAACTTTTTATTCCAATAACGGTACGTCTGTAATTGATTATTTGTTGGCAACCGAATACAGCTTTTCTAGTATATCTGATTTTACCGTGCATGATTTTAACGAATTTAGCGATCACGCCCCGTTACATTTTCCATTATTATGTAATAATGTCCCGTCCGATTACCAGTCATTCACTGATGTCAAGTATAAATGGGACGATGCATTACGTGGGCAATTTCGCTCACAAATTATTTCGTTGTTACCTGTTTTTAATACCATTGTACAAAATGTAGATTATTCATGTAGAACGTCAATTAATAACGTGCTGAATAGATTTACTGAAACTATTCGCAGTATTGCTGATCCGTTATTTTCCAAAACATGTGTTTATAAAACAAACCCTAGTTTCAATGTAGATAGTTGTACAAGGAACGTAGAATGGTTTGATAACGAGTGCATTACTGCACGAAATTTATATCACGAAGCTCTACGTATTTTTAACTCTTGTAAAACAGATCTAAATAGAGAACACCTATGTACAAGTAAAAGGCATTATAAGGATTTAATTCGTAAGAAGAAAGCCTGCTGTTATAGGAAAAAAATGTCGGATATTGAAAATTTAAGAAAACACAAACCAAGGGAATTCTGGCGATTTTTCAAATCGAAAACTAACGTGAATAAAAATAAAATATCTTTAAAAGAATTTACAAAGTTTTTTGAAAACCTTAGTAGCAATATGTCGGATTTTTGCAATACTGAAGCAGAAGATTTTTGTTTAAATAATGATTTTAACTTAGAAAATTCTGCATTTCCTGAACTTGACGTACCTATATCAATTGAAGAAGTTAAGAATGCAATAAAACATTTAAAGCGTAATAAATCATCGGGTAGCGATTGTATTTTAAATGAATATTTTCTTGAATGCAGTGATATTTTGTCTGCCCATTTATGTGATGTATTTAACGGTATTTTTGTATCGGGCTTTTTCCCCGATAAATGGACTGAAGGGGTCATTATCCCTTTGCATAAAAAAGGTGCAGTTAATGATGTCAATAACTATAGAGGGATTACATTAGTAAGCTGTTTTTCCAAATTATTTACCACTTTTTTAAATAAACGTATTGAAACATTTTGCAATGCAAACACTATTATTTCGGATGCGCAGTTCGGATTTAGGAAAGGTTATTCAACTGTTGATGCTATTTTTATACTGATGTCAATTGTCCAAAACTATTTAAATGAAAACAAACGTTTGTATGTTATATACGTCGATATGTTAAAATGTTTTGATAGTATTTATCGCAATGCATTATGGTTGAAAATGTTTAAGTCTGGTATACAAGGTAAATTGCTTAGAATAGTAAAAGATATGTATGCAAATGTTAAGTCACGTGTCAAATCATGCTCATCTTATTCAGATTATTTTAGTTATGCTGTTGGACTGAGGCAAGGGGAGGTAATGTCGCCAATTTTGTTTTCTTTATTTGTTGAAGACCTGGAACTTTACTTACAAGATAGCATTAATTCTGGTTTGAATATAGATGATATTGTGTTGATTTTACTATTATTTGCTGATGACATGGCTATTTTAGGCAAGTCCCCGGCTGAAGTTCAAACTCATTTAGATAATTTATACTTATATTGCAATTCTTGGGGGTTAAATGTTAACACTGCAAAAACGAAAATAATGGTATTTCGGAAGAGAGGGGGATTAAAAGAAAACGAAAAATGGGTATATAATGGTAATGCTATTGAAGTTGTTGATAACATTAACTATCTAGGCACAGTGTTGAATTATACTGGAAGTTTTAAACTAAACAATGAGCATTTGATTGGTAAAGCCCTTGAGGCCATGAATACATTATTGTCTAAATGCAATAAATTTGACATAAAACCGAAAATATTTTGCCAGTTGTTTGACTCTTTTGTGGGTTCGATATTAAATTATGCTTCAGAAGTATGGGGTTTCACGAAGTCCGATGATTTAGAACGTATACATTTAAAATTTTGCAAACGCTTACTTCAGGTAAAAATAAATACATGTAATGTTGCTGTTTATGGAGAATTGGGTAGATATCCATTGTATGTAAACAGGTTTGTTAAAATTATTAAATATTGGTTTAAAGTTCTGAACAATGATAATATCATAATGAACACTGTGTACAAACAAGCCTTGAGCGACTGTAATAAAGGTTTTACAAACTGGGTCTCAAATGTCAAGAACATGTTAAATAATTTTGGATTTGGTTATGTTTTTGAAAATCCAAACGTTGTACATGTCAATAGTTTTATTAGCGAGTTCAAATGTAGACTTGTTGACAATTTTAAACAAGAATGGTACGGTAAAATTAATAATAGTACTGTATTAGATAATTATAAAGTTTTTAAAAACTGTCTGGAATATGAAACATATTTAGATTTACTACCTAGACGACTGCGACTATTTTTTGTAAGATTAAGAGTCTCTGCACATCCTTTTAGAATCCAAACTGGGAGATACGCCCAAAATAACATACCACGAAATGAACGTTATTGTTTATGTTGTAATGACTTGGATTTAGAAGATGAATACCATTTTATATGTATATGCCGATGTTACACTGATCTTAGGAAAAAATATATAAGCCGCAAATTTTATATAAACCCATCCGTATATAAATTCCACCAGTTATTAGTTTCATGTGACAAATCAGTTATTTCAAATGTATGTATATATTTGAAGGAAGCTCTTGCTTTAAGAAATACAATTCTAAATAATGTTGTTTAAACAAATTCATTACCGCTTTGATGGGATTTACGTATTCTTGCAATTGGTTGTGTTTCTTTATTTTTGTATTCGCAAATGACCATTTATGTTATGTTAAGTTTAAAAAAATCCAATACCGCTTTGATGGAATATACGTATCCTTGCGTATGCGAATGTGCGTATTTTTGCAATTGATAGTGTTTATTTACATTTGTATAAGTAAATTACTTATTATGTTATGTTATGTTTAAAAAATAAATTTCATTACCGCTTTGATGGAATTTACGTATTCTTGTAATTGATTGTGTTTAATTATATTTGTATTCTTAAATGACCATTTATGTTATGTTATGTAATGTAATATTGTTAACCTATTTACGTGACAGAAATCAATGTATATATTTGTGTATGAAGACGATGTACTTATGTATAAGTCTGAATAAACTGTCTGTCTGTCTGTCTGTACAGTTTTGAAAATAAACCAATTAGGAGCACGAATCTTAAAATACATATGGACACGCATCATTTTCTATGTATTTGTATACCATGAGCAAAAGTCATCAAAGCATCACTCTAAAACTAATCTTGCAAAAGAAACTGTATGACCTTCTCATAGGAGTTTCTCCTAATTTATACTTGTAATTGTTAATTTACCGTTACATATCGTTAAGTCTAAATCTATTTTTACATAAGACAACAAGAGTGCCAAACTGTCACAAGATACGCCCATTTGAAGGTTTTTGACAACTTTCCCATGACCCATATTTGAACTTGACCAACATATCATCTAGACTTCTAACCAAATTTGGTAAAGATCGGATGAAAACTACTTCAATTAGAGAGCAGACACCATGCTAAACCCTTGAAATGCACTAAGTGACCTCGTGACCTAGTTTTTGACCCAGCATGACCCATATTTGAACCTTATCATTTAGACACAACTTTTTACCAAATGAGTTGAAGATCAGATGAAAACTACAGTAAATCTACGAATATAATACGCACTTTTTTACCTGCCAATTTTTCTTCATGTAGGGGGTGCGTATAATATACGAGTTTAGAGCAGACCAAATTTTTCCAGTGCACATTTTCAGATTAATCGCTGCTATTCGCTTCACGGCAGCCATTTTGCACTACACCATTACATCAAAGGGGTTCAAAACCGTATTGCAATATATTGTCAGTTCGAAAACCCGTATTGCAACATATTGCAATATATTGCTAACTAGTACCAGAATTATAACTCGCCAGCTTATCACCAAAACCAACTTAATTACATGAACATAACCTTTGTATTGTTTGTTAAGGTTCTAGTTATATCCTAATGGCAGTTCTAGCCTTTTGTACAAAATGCTTTACAAACACAATTAACTCTTTTATTGGTATGACATGCAAAAGCAGATCTTGCAGACTCCCATGTAACAACGCTACTCCGTATAATAGACTTTTGAGAATGCTATTTTTACGTAACAATTTATTTTTTACTAAACACTGATACTCTTTACAAATAGGGTCTACGGATTTGTTTTGTTTACCTTGATAACATTATTTCGGATGGCTTTTCTGGACGAATTGTGCAGGGATTTCAATAGATTTTAAAAACCAGGAGTCAATGACCCCTGGACTGAAATTTTGAGGAGTCAAATTAAAAATGCTGGGGTTAATTTAGAAGCGCGTTTATTGTGTTTTTGTCTGTATTAGTCATGTTTTTTCGATAAACATAAATATTATGCTTTAAGAGTAACACAATATCTTAACAAGACAACATCAAAGATTTGGAAGCGCTATAAGTGGTTAGGTATGGGAATACATGTGATGATTAATGAAGTACTAACAATGTGGGAAGCGCTGAAAGTGGTTAGGTATGGGAATACATGTGATGATTAATGAAGAACTAGCAATGTGGATGTGCTACAGTGTTAACCGGGTACACCACGCACTCTCTAACTACTACTATGGCTATCAGGAAGAAAAAATATGACATTATTCAAAGTGAAATTTTGTGTTTCATCTTTTTCTTTGAAATTGAGCAGAATGTGTTAGGTACAGTTAGAGAATGCTCTAGGAGGTATGTCATGGAACAATGCAGAGTTCAGGTAAGTTACAGTGGTACTGAAATTAGAAGCAATTACACACAAACGCATACTAATAAAAGCTAGAAAATATATTCCATTCAGCATGCAATAGTATACACTGAGATATACAAGAATACATTCTGAACTGACATCATCTGAAGCTGCATTGTTTAGAAAGACGACTGTTTAAAAATATACTTTAAGACATAGTAACGATAAAGTTGACGAAATGCTGCATTTCTTTCGATGATATGAGAAAGAATTGAAAATTTCCTTGTGTATAAGCATAAAATCAATTTAAAAAATTGATTTTAGGTTGATGACAATGATAAACAGTTGCCTTTCTATAGTACCCATGCACAGTGAAAAACTCATGTACCTGTGGAAATCATGATTAGATTGAAGGAAAAATGAAACTTACCAATAAACATGTTGTTAAAAATAACTCGTTTCAAAAATCGCGAAAAAAATAAACCCGATGAAAATATCGCAAAATAAAACTGGATAAAAATATTGCATAAAAATATTGCATGTGTTAATCGGTTGCATGTCTCCAATCAGACCTGACTGATATATAATCTATATACTACCTCTGACCAAGTTTGGTGAATTCAACTTGAACTAGAGCTTTGTCACTGAATGTGACTTATACCCCCATACCACTTTGACGCAGGATAAAAAGTTGTTTAAAAGTTTCGAAAGAATACAATTTGCATTAGAGTCCGGACAAAGTGGCGCCGTTGAAAATGCACTAATTGACCCTATGACCTAGTTCTTGACCCGACATGACCCATATTCGAACTTGACCTAGATATCAACTAGATGCAACTACTGACCAAGTTTGGTAAAGATCGGATGAATACAATTTGAATAAGAGTCCGGACAAAGTGGCGCTGTTGAAAATGGACTAATTGACCCGATGACCTAGTTTTTTACCTGGCATGACCCATATTCGAACTTGGCCTAGATATCAACTAGATGCAACTACTGACCAAGTTTGGTGAAGATAAGATTTATACAATTTGAATTAGAGTCCGGACAAAGTAAAATGCACTAATTGACCCTTTGACCTAGTTTTTGACCCAGCATGACCCATATTCGGACTTGACCTTGATATCAACTAGATGCAACTACTGACCAAGTTTGGTGAAGATCGGATGAATACAATTTGAATTAGAGTCCGGACAAAGTGGCGCCGTTGAAAATGCACTAATTGACCCTATGACCTAGTTTTTGACCCGGCATGACCCATATTCGAACTTGGCCTATATATCAACTAGATGCAACTGCTGACCAAGTTTGGTGAAGATCGGATGAATACAATTTGAAATAGAGTCCGGACAAAGTGGCCCCTTTGAAAATGCACTTATTGACCCTATGACCTAGTTTTTGACCCGGCATGACCCATATTCGAACTTGGCCTAGATATCAACTAGATGCAACTGCTGACCAAGTTTGGTGAAGATCGGATGAATACAATTTGAATTAGAGTCCGGACAAAGTGGCCCCTTTGAAAATGCACTTATTGACCCTATGACCTAGTTTTTGACCCGGCATGACCCATATTCGAACTTGGCCTAGATATCAACTAGATGCAACTGCTGACCAAGTTTGGTGAAGATCGGATGAATACAATTTGAATTAGAGTCCGGACAACGTGATGCCTTCCGCCCGCCGCCCGCCGCCCGCCCGCCAAGGGGTTTCACATAATACGTCCCGTATTTTATACGGGCGTATAAAAATGAAAATTTTCATTTAAAGCCACACACCTTGAAATGAAATACATGTTTATCAATAAATATAGATGCAATTTGAAAGTGTACAAAAAGGCAATTAAATCTTTAGCCTAGTTAACAAGTTATTTATGTGTTTTTTTATATTTTAAAACCGAAAGTGGGATTTCTATAAGTATACGTCCTTTTCGGCAAACGCGATTATTTTTAAGTTGTAAAGCGTAACAAAGACGGATTTCTACCTTGTAACCACCAGATATATCCTAATTGGCATTGATAAAATTAAATCTACAGCCTAGTTATCAAGGAATTTATTACTTTTCCAACGGTACCGCTTTTAAAATCGAAAGTAGGATTTCTAGACGTATACGTCCATTTTGACAAAAGCGATTATTTTAAAGTTTTAAAGCGCAAAAAGGACGGATTTCTACCTTGCAACCACCAGATATATTCTAATTGGCATAAATAAAATATGTTTCATATTTGTACTTTAATTTACTATGCCATGTATTTCATTACAATCTATGTGGCTTTAAATAAGCTGACACATATTTAAAGCCATGTTTATTCTACCAGATATTCCTTAGCATTGTACATATGTAGTTAAACACAAAGTTATACGGCATATGGCTAATCAATCAAGATAAGTGCCCTGTTAAAACGATTGAAATGCCTTATGCACTGTACATGGTCAGTTCTATGTATAGAAATAAATATATTGATTAATGGTTTACACAAAGGTCATCTCAAGACATTTTAATTGTACTTCCAGTTCTGACACATTAGGCATTTACGATTTTATTTTACTCTTTATTTCTTCCTCATTCATTTTACATTCAGTGTAGCTTTTACAGTACAGAATTGTACACGTTTTCGCTTTCTTGGAAATGATATTTAGATCAGCGTTTTTTTGGAATGGATGGCGTTAAATTGATTGATATGTAGGTCAAAAAACCTAAAGTCAGTATCAATTGGCTTTTTGTTTTTATTGCATTAATATAAATATGAAATACACGTGTTTACAGTGTAAGCAGTTTTACGTGTAGCCCCTTCTGTTAAAGCATTCAGAATGTTTTTTTTAAAGTTAAAAGTGTTTGGTAAATAAAGTACTACAGGAGTTGCTATATACCCGATGGTACTTTCAAACAAGAATATACATCACCGTCTGAACAGGCAGCAACTGTAGTTGAAAATATAACGTGTTCATAGAGAGCAGATAGTTGACAATTATAATAAGGGATGCTGCAATACGTTAGTTAGAGATTGCGCTGCGGATATGTCATTCGTATTTATGGATGTTTAAGATGCCATCCTTTAAATACAAAAACATTGTATATACATTTTGATAATAATATTATCGGAAGTACAGCGTTATACAGTTTGATACCATATAACGAGTTTCTGACTTACGATGTCCAATATCAGTGAGAGTAATACCACTTGGCATGTGTCTCATAGTATACGAAATCAACTCGTAAGCGCCAATATGCATGCTTTGAAATATTCTATGGTATGACAATGTGTATGGTAGGAACGAATATTTAATATATTTCGCAGTTTGTTTGTTCTCTGTTTTGGTACGAAGCTGCTTGACATGTGCAAATCGCTCTCATTGAGAATAGCTAACGGTAGACTTAGCCATGATAGTTTCGGCGCTTTTACGTTCATGAATTCACGTGGTTCAAGTGTTATTGATTACTTGTTACTACGCGAAGAAAATTTTAAGGGCATAAAATATTTTAATGTTGAATCTCACTCAGAATGGTCAGATCATTGCCCGTTGGCATTCAATATCATGTGTAATACTTTAATATCGAGAGGTAATAATGAATCGACTACAACACGTCTTATCTGGTTAGATCAGCATCGAGACGAATTTCGACAAAAAATAATCGCAAATGCACATGTATTTAACAGTATTAGCGATGATCTTGATTGTAATAACGTTGACAGTATTGATTATTGCGTGGACAGATTTTCGAAAATATTAAGCGAAGCTGGTGAGGCTTTATTTTCTAAGACTTTAAAAAGTGAGAAATCTTACTCTAAAAATACATTATTTAAGAAAGCAGAGTGGTTCGATAACGACTGCCGTCTAGCAAAATCTGCATATTTCAAAGCTCTAATGGAATACAATAAAAGCAGATCAGATGTCGATAGAGCGCTTATGATAAATAACAAATCATTGTACAAACGTACTGTTAAATCGAAACGTCAGCAACATAAAGACAAAAAATTAAAAGAAATCGTTAGTCTTAGACACTCAAAGCCTAGAGATTTTTGGAAGCTTTTTAGTAAAAATAAAACTAGCATAAGTGATTCTTTGTCCATTGATGATTTTTATAATTATTTTTACTCTCTCCAGAACGACTTAAAACACGTAGATCATATCCAAGCAGAACAATTTTGCAGTTCGTATAATTTTAACATTAATAACGGCAGATTTGAAGAATTAGATGGTCCAATTACCACTGACGAAATCGATAAGGCAGTTAATCGGCTTAAACGTAATAAATCGTGTGGCTGTGACTATTTGTTAAACGAATATTTCATCGAAAGTTTAGATATATTATCACCACATCTATTAAAGATATTTAATGCTATACTGAATTCAGGTCATTTTCCTCCAGAATGGTCAAAGGGGTTCATTGTGCCTGTTTTTAAAAAGAATGACCATGACGATGTACGTAATTATAGGGGGATTACTGTGGTAAGCTGCATGTCCAAACTTTTTACGAGCATTCTAAACAGTCGTTTAAATAACTGGATTGAAAATAATAACATTTTAAGTGACGCTCAATTCGGCTTCCGAAAGGGCCGCTCGACTACTGACGCTATTTTTGTACTTAATGCTATTATTCAAAACGTCGTGAATTCTAACGGACGTTTGTACTGTTGTTTTATCGATATGGAACGTGCACTTGATTCGGTCTATTTAAATGGACTATGGTATAAGCTTTACAACGCAGGTATTAACGGTAAATTACTAACGCTCATCAAAGACATGTATCATCAAGTTAAATGCTGTGTAAAAAAGTGTAATTCATACTCGGATTTCTTTAATTGTGCGATTGGACTCAAACAGGGAGAGGTACTCTCGCCGGTGCTGTTTTCTCTATTCTTAGATGACCTTGAACTATTTTTAGAAAAAGACGTCAATTCTGGACTTTCATATGATGACTTGATATTTATACTTATGCTTTTTGCTGATGATATGGTAATATTCGGCAAGTCTGTAACTGACCTCCAACAAAGTATTAACAACCTAAGCGAATATTGCGATCTTTGGGGTCTAGAAGTTAATATTAGCAAAACTAAGGTAATGGTATTTAGAAAAAGAGGACCGACTTTTAACAATGAAAAATGGTCATTTAAATGTGAAAAGTTAGATATAGTTGATGACTTCAATTACTTGGGAACAGTTTTTAATTACACGGGTTCGTTTTTACTAAATGCTGAATCTCTTTCTGGGAAAGGACTTAAAGCCCTAAATGTTTTAATGATTAATTTAAAAAACCTTGATATAAAACCTAGTATTGCTTTTCAACTTTTTGACGCATTCGTGGGTGCGACTTTAAATTATGGTTGCGAGATATGGGGATTTGATAAGTTTATCGAAATAGAACGTATACATCTTAAGTTTTGTAAAAGGCTCCTAGGTATCAAAGCATCTAGCAGCAGCATGGGAGTATATGGGGAACTAGGAAGGTATCCACTTTGCATTAACAGAAATGTTCGTATAATAAAATACTGGTGTAAACTTATCCATTCAAATAACATAATCATATCAAAATTGTATGAACGCTTCAAAAGTATGAAACTATGTAAAGGCAATTGGGCTTTAAATGTGAAGAAGTTATTGGATACCTACGGATTTTCATACGTATGGGACAATCCCTCTTCGGTCAATCTCGATACCTTCCATATTGTATTTAAGTCAACTGTTTTAGACGTTTTTAAGCAATCCTGGTACAATTCGATTAATAATAGCAACTCATTAATGACATATAAATTATTTAAATGCACCTTTGAGTTTGAACCATATCTTGATTATTTGCCAAACAAATTGCGTATATATGTTTCCAAATTACGATTATCGTCGCTCAAACTAGCAATTGAAACAGGTAGACATAACAATATAGAGAGATCACAGCGAGTATGCGCAAAATGTCAAGTCGGATATATTGAAGACGAGTACCATTATATCATGATATGCCCAGCCTTCAATTCACTTAGAAAAGAACTAATCAAAGCCTACTATTATAAAAGACCAAGTATGTTTAAATTTGTTGAATTAATGGGTACCTCAAACAAAACACAAGTAAGGAACCTGAGCATGTTCATATGTAGAGCCATAATGCAGCTCCACCCAGCTAAGTAACCCTGGATATTCAACTATTAACTAATAAATTTCCCTTCATCTAGTAGTTTGGTAAATAAACTCGTCTTTTTAATGTTTGATGGTCGTACTATGTTCATCCTCAACATTCGTCTGTACAAGTTCTTAGTACATTCACCTTATTCATCATATGAATATGTTAGCTTAGCACAACTTAAATATTATTGTTGCATATTTTGTAAAATGTACAAAAAATAATCAAATTTTGTACAATTACCTTTTGTTTTTAAATTATATATGTTGTACAGTTTAGTATATTTCAAATACTTCACTTATAGCCTTAACGCATGATCAAATTTTACTTATCTTGAACAAATTTGTTAAAATATTAACTAACTAATTTTTCTTCATTTTTTTTGTATCAAGTTGTCTTGTATAACGTTTAAATAATTGAACTATATTTATGGTTTTCATCCTCCAATATTTCTATGAAAGTTAATAACAAATAATTGTTTTCATCATCTGTATATGTTAATCTAGAGAAACACGAATACTATTTTATTGTTTTTTTTGTTTGTTTCTTATTAGTATTTAAAACAAATCTTTATTATATACAACTTATTAATTAAAATCATGTATGTATGAATATGATCTTTACGCGATCAATATGATATTTAAATATTCTTATTTGTTATCACGTTGACATAATGCTTTGTATACATGTAACTATTTTGTAAATGACAAAAAACTGTAAAGTTTACGTCAATAAAACATTCTGTCTGTCTGTCTGTCTGTTCTCTAATAAAGTCAATACATTGTATACAAATATAATTACAATCTTATATCGCTTGTTCTTTCAGTTTTCAGCTGTTTACCATATTAATATTCAGCAATAGAAGCGCCCTACGTATGTATACTGTTAAACAATAACTGCGACATTTAATATTGATGTAGTTTCCTAGTTGCCCTGTTTCAATACTATAAAACAACACAATACTTTGAATACTATAATATGGCAAATAAAATGCATATGAATACCTTATCATCAAACTTACAAAACAGCTTATCTTTCCAGTAGGACGCTATAACTAGCAAGAAACTATATGAAACATATTGATTGCTACACGATGAAACCTATGAGGAGTGCTTCACTCGGGGCAAATACCCTATCATTTGGTACCATGGCATCTCGGATCGTTCGTCGTGCAAAAACCTGTACACACTGTACTTAAATTTCAAACAATCACCAATAATAGTCAACAATGACCAAAACCGATATGACAAACTCATCCTAAAAGTCCCGAAATATAAATAAGTTTTCCAACAGATGTGTTAATAGATATGGAAACCGATTGTTAATATGTATTTTCGGAATCGAGTTTTAATATCAATGAGTTGGATTAATTATTAAATATTCGCTATCAAATTAAAAAAAAAGCAAACTGACCCGATATCAAAAGCGATATGCGCGTGTCATAATTCATGGAGTGAAAAAGAATAGAAACATAATGTTGCTCTTTTTAGAGAGCAACGCCGTCGGCGTTTATGCAAATTAGGCGTAATGTTCCCGACAGTTCATACACAGATGAAATGCGGAAAAATGATGTTCAATTCTTAAATAAAATCGTAAACAACAGCCACGCTACTAGTGTTAGCTAATTTCGTGAAGATCGCTATTATATGTCTTTATCGTCAATGTTGTTCATGCTGCGCGTACATAGGCCAAATAAAAGAAGTTCATATAATTGTACATTTATATTTCAGTTTACGAACGCACATTACAATACTTGTTGTATAGAACATACAAATAACATTAAGTGAGATTAACGAAATATTTGTTTTAGATACGCATACAGGCTTAGTTAAACAAACGATTTAAACAACTATGATAATGTTAATATTAATTTTTTGGAAGAATGCAACAGTTTTTATTTTAAATTAAACAATTGCGATTGCTTGTATTATTTAAATTAAGAAAATTGTCCCCATATAAGTGGCTTTTAATATTGCCGATGTATAAATAATATAATAATAATAAAAGTAGGTACAAAGTGGGCTTAGAGAGCGGGTCAAAAATTCGAACTAATTAATGTGCAATAATTTGCCTTAATAGATACATTAATATATACATTTGTATTTTCGAGACTGACGCAGGTCGTTCATATTTTGAAGAATTTGCTAACAAGTGATAAGTTGTAATTTAATACTTAATTTATATTTCATCAAATTTAAAGCTCAGTTAATTGTTTGACGTGTCATTGAAATTCATGTGCTATCAAAATGTGCCTAATTTAAAAGACAGTAATTGAATAACAACACAAAACAATGTTTCAGTCTTAGCTAGTAATGACTAATTATATAACAAAATGTTAGAATTTTAGATGGAGAAACAAAATGATTATCTATGCCACTACTCAAAACTAAGATATTTTAACAATGAAGACGTTAGTACCAGAACACAGAAGCTTGTGAATGCAGATCAAAAGAAAGATTCCGATTCGCAAATGTCTGTTTCCTGAAAATCATATCACGCCATATCTTATATCAGTGAGTTAACAATGACAAAACAAAAGTAAAAACAATCATCAATGTTATTTTATATTTACGCTTAAGAGCATTCTAGTCGACACATATTAAAAAAACCTCATCCTAAGGTTAGGTAGGTTATACTCAACTGTATAATTATGTGTGCAGTTGTTAATTCTACCACTATCGTAAACACCGACCACACCCAAATGTTATCAGATGTAACTTTTTGGTTGATATTGGTACATGTAATAAGATATGTTTTCATTTAAACATTTGCAAGTGTTTATATTGATCGGCCGATTTTGTTCACATACAAGAACACCACCCATCCTACCCCATATTCAAGTAAATGACTATGTGGATTATACTGATTATGTGCAATAGTAAGGACCCGCATTTTTTTTAAATTACATCTATGGTATTTGTACACTTTCTCGCATCGATATTTGGGAATCATTTCAATAATGGATCGAACAGTTGCTAAGCTTTTGACGCAAATGACGAATGCAACAGCTACAAACACAAACAAATAACCTCGAATATGATGATAAAGGAACACGCTTTAATGAATGCATTAACACAATGTTATTTAGAACGCAAATGTGCAGTAGATACTCTAACACTAATAATATTTAAAGTTAAATACCTTGTTGCCCATGACCATTAGGGACTCAATCAAAAACGTAGCAAATTATATAATTGTATTTTAATGCGTAGCTGTGTTAGCTCACTTTTAACGTAAAATACTTTAAATTTTTTAGGCACCGGCAACATTGAACGCCTATCAAATGGGGCTTAAGTTTTTTTTAGTATTGGGATTCAAAACACACATCAAATATGTTTAAAAATATAATCAACTTATGCACTATTTCTCCTAAACTCACATTTACACATGTTAACTTGTTGGGGTATCTATTACACCTATTGTGGAGCAGAACATACGTCACGTTTGAACCATTTTCCTCAACTAATTGCACAATGTAATGTGCAGTCGTAAAATCACATATCTATCAACCTCTTTTCACCGCGACTTGAATAATAATGACAATGCTTATGACAGGTCATTAAGTTCAAAACCTGTAACCAATTGCCAATCATTCGTAATAAGAATGTGTTTTTTATAGATAATTATACATTTATTTTGATGTAAATAAATATGCGTTGAAGAACTATTTAAATAGATGGATGGTATTATGACTATTTCGAAACTATCAGTTGTAACTGCCTCGGATCCAGTGCATTAATGTGTGAATCAATATTAACATAGAGCGCGGTAATGATGTGGTGGAATGTGTATAATTATGAGTACAAACTGATCAATGAGCGATAAAGACTTATACACCTTAATAATTAAACTGTTATTGTTTTATATTAAAATCCTTCTATTCTTATTCATTTAATTTTTAGTGGTATTTAATTCAGAATCAACTTTAATTTTGAATTTCACAGGTAGGTGCTGTGTAATTTTAAAAATTGTGTTTCATATCTTTCTTAAAATACGAAATAAAGAAAGAGAAGTATTTGCATATGTTATATTCACTTTTCGAAATAAAAAGAGAAGACAACACGTACCAAATATGAGTAACCCCGTTAGAGTGTATAATTATGAGTACAAACTGATCAATGCGCGAACAAGACTTATACAATTAATTTATTAAATTCTTATTGTTTTATATTGAAATCATTCAGTTCATATTCATTAAAAGTGTGGTGGCATTTAATTCAGAATCAACTATAATTTTGAATTTCTCAGGTAGGTGATGCGTAATACAAAAAATGGTGTTTCAAATCTTTCTTAAAATAAAAAATAACGAATAAGAAGTATTTTCATATGTTACGTTCACATTTCGAAATATGAAGAGAAGACAACACGTACCCGATATGAGTAACCCCGTTAGAGCACTCATCCACTTTACATCTTCAACATGTTTGAATTTTGAGGACCATAAATCTATATGTTATCATTTGTACAAAAAAAATTCGTTTCGTGGCTATGTAAGAATAATGACATGTTTTATTCTGGGTTAAACCGACTTTAACCAAGCCGATCGTAGCTTTCATGCTGTTATGTTAGTATGGCCAATAGCAGCCTTAACAAATCACGTTTGAAAACAACGGACAATTTTCATTGAATGCATATGAATGTTGATTTCTTCAGAGTTTCTTATATCATAAGAACGATTAACATCTTGAGCTAATACTGTGAAATTCTTTCTCAGTTGAGTGCGAACATTATCATAATGTTCTTACTTCTCTGCGAATAATATTTCGCGGCATTACACAATAGCACACTTGTATCCTCTTTGTAATCACTTCTGTTAAAAGCACTATGATAAGTGTTGTAGTGAAATTGACTTCCACGTATGTAAAGTGATATTATGGGCATCTAACAGTTTATAGGTGTCTATCGCAACCGTTGTTTATTTTTGGTGTTTCACTTCATATACACTTATATTTGTTAATACAGCATCAACATACTAAAACAATATCCCGGAAAGAGAAAAATAATACAGTTGAATATCAACCGTACTTTCTTTTGACAACTGATCACGCATGTACAATGTGAACCAAAATTTAGTTTTAGTGCAGATTAGTTTATACGACACAAAGACACCATTTTGTTTTACGGATCATTTCGGCTTACAGGACTGGGTGGGTCACGTAAAATATATCATGTAAAATATTTTTTTTTTTAAACAACTGGTAGCAAGACGAGTTGCTGATAATTGGTCAGTAACCGCATTTTAACTTACTCTTTTGACCTGTTAATTCTTTTCAGCTCAATTCAACAGTAAAAAAATGCCAATAATTTAACTTTAACCCCCTTGAGGCTTCTTACGGAGGAGTCCATCGATCTAAATTCAAATTTTGTTCCATCGCAAAATGCAAATATACATTTTGTTAATTCAAAAAACCGTATAAACATTTCTTCAACGTGTATTCGTATTGATTTGGCTAATGAACTAAATAGCAGTATATGTAAACAATATGTAACTTATATATTAGTTACATTCAAGTACTTTGTTAAAAGCCTTAGATATGCAACCTTTTTCTATTATCGAGGATGTAATATGAAGACAATACGTATTTGAATATGACACACACTAACTTTCGTACCTAATTTTTGCTATTAACCAGCAAGAAAAAATTGGGTTCATACTATCAAATACTCATCTAAGCTACATATTCTCGTCGCGGTCGTACTTATGTAGATACTTACAACCGCAAAGGACATCGAACTTGTCTAATATGTTCTTTTTCTAGGCGTAGTCGAAAACTCCTTATTTGTAAACTGAAAACGTCAACAAGAGGTCGATGATCGGTTAAATGTCCAACTATCCTACACCATATTCAAGTCAATGACACGAGGCAATACGTGCATCATACTGATTATGTGCAATAGTAAGGACCCGCATTTTTTAAATTACATCTATGGTATTTGTACACTGTCTCGCATCGATATTATGGAACGATTTCAATAATGGTTCGAACAGTTGTTCAGCTTTTGACGGAAAAGATGAAGGCTACAGCTACAAACACAAAAAAAATGGCCTCGAATATGATGACTAAGCAGGACACTTTGATGAATGCATTAACACAATGTTATTAAGAACGCAAATGTGCAGTAGATACTATAAAACTATTAATTAAATATTTACAAGTTAAAAACCTTGTTTCCCATTCACATTAGGGCCTCAATCAATAACGTAGCAAGTTATATAATTGTGTTGTCGTGTGTAGCTGTGTTAGCTCACTTTTAACGTAGAATACTTTCAATTGTTTATTCACCGGTAACATTGAACGCCTATCAAATGGGGCTCCTTTTTTAATATTGGGAGTCAAAACACACATCAAATATGTTTAAGCATATATAGCTTGTGCACTATTTCTCTTAAACTCACATTTACCTATGTTAAATTGGGATATCTATTACATCTATTGTGGATAAGAAAATACGTTTGAACCATTTTCCTCAACTAATTGCACAATGTAATGTGTAGTCGTAAAACCACATAAATGTATCAACCTCTCGCATTTGACCTTTTCCACCGCGACTTGATAAACAATGACGATGCTAACGGGTCATTAAGTGCAAAACCTGAAACCAATTGCAAATCATTCGTAATAAAGTATGTGCATTTATAGATTATTATACATTTCTTTGGCTGTGAATAAATATGCGTTGAAGAACTATTTAAATAGATGGAGCTAATTTTGACTATTTCAAACTTATCAGTTGTAACTGCCTCGGATCCAGTGCATAAATATGTGAATCATTATTAACAAAGAGTGCGGTAATGATGTGGCGATATGTGTATAATTATGAGTACAAACTGATCAATGACAGAACAAGAATTATACACCTAATTCATTAGATAGTTTTTGTTTTATATTAAAATCCTACTGTTAATATTCATTTTTAAATTGTGGTGGTATTAAAGTCAATATCAGTTTAACATTTGCCTTTCTCAGATAGGTGCTGTATAATTTCTAAAACATTGTTTCAATTCTTTCTAAAAAAACACATAACGAAGAAGAAGACTCATTTTAATATGTTACAGTTCGTATTTCGAAATAAAAAGAGAAGAAGACAGGTAACATATATTAGTAACCCCGTAAGAGCACCAATCCACTTTAAATCTACAACTTGTTTGCATTTTAAGGACAATAAATCTAAAAAATTCTTCGTTTCGTCGGTCTGTTAGAATTATGACATGTTTCTTCGCGGGTTTAAACGACTCTAACCAAGCCGATCATAGATGGCATGCTTCTGTGTTAGTCAACAGAGAATATACGTGTGCTTTTGGTTTATTATTAATATATCATAGCTGCCATGCTGTTATGTTTGTAGGGCCAATAGCAGCCTTAACAAATCACGTTGAACTAACCGAAAATCTCAATTGAAATAGGTTGCAACTGAATGTTGATTTCTTAACCTACTTACTTCACTGCAAACATCAAACAATACAAGCATATTAAATGTCTTCATAGTTATTTTAATCATAATAATAATTAACGTCTAGAGTTTGTACCGTAAAATTCTTTCTGTGCTAATTGCGAACATAAACACTGTATAAATAATCACTTATTATTTGTGGCATGTTCTGAGATTGTTGGTCAAAACCGGGTATATGGAAAAGTCGACTTATTTACATTTGCAAAAAACTCCGGGCCATGCGTGGTTAACACGGAAAAATTAAGATGTTTGCAAAGTTTCTCAGTTTAAGGTGAAAACGGCTGATATAGAAATGCCTATTAAAAGCACAAATAAATTTGTCTTGATTTTTATCATGTCAATAAAATAATGTAATACATTTGTAATAAATCTACAAGTGCATAAATAAATAAGAAACATGTAGTTTTATAATACAATATACTTAATACTTCTCAAGAATTAAAAAAACATTACTAACATTATGAACTTTGTATTGGTTGCCTTCAATATTTCAAACTATTGAAATTGTGTGTATGCACTGCACTTTTTAACTGTTGTTTGTTTAATAACTGATATATGGGAAAACATTCTTCCATACCTAATGCAGATACAAAATCATAGTGTCTTTATCAATAGATATAGACTGTTGCGGTTATTTGCGCTAAATTAGATTGCAGTACATTTTGATCAAGTAAGATAACAAACAAAGAGCAAATTATAGATAATTTAATTACACTGCAAAATATGTCTAAGACAATGCACCGGTATATTCCAAAGCTTTAATCAACTGTTTTCCAAATATAAACAGTGTGTTTTACAAAGTATCTCACTGTTTTAATTGTTCTGTAACCCTGTAAACCAATGTCCATACACAGTTATTTATTTGAAAGAAGTGAACATAAAATAAATTATTTAAAAGACATGACATTAAATAATATGTTTAAATAACCATATACAAAGTAATTACTAATTGCATTTTTAAATATCTTAGCAATTTATATATAATAGTAATACAATGATAATATACATGTATAAAGAATTAAAAACAGATCACATATTTAAGTACATACATAGACAAACATATTTCTCTGTTTTGTTCAATGTTCATTTTATTGTACAATTAATGTTACAATTGCTATATTAAAACTTATTAAACGACAATCAATTCTGGAAACATTAATGTTAAGAGTTACTTGCATGGCAATGATTAAAATTTTGTGGTTACCATTTTACAAGATACAAAAATCATGCAGTTATTTTAAGTTGACATATAATGCTGGAATGGAATAAAACATAATAAAAACTGCATAAAAATGAGTAATGGTAAAATGTCTTATACATTCAAACATATTCCAGAAATATGACTAAGGTCTTACGGCAGTTAACTCTTTAATCTATCATTGTTGCATTAAATTATCATAGACTGCTCGTGATTTAAAAATGTTAATGCAACTGGATGTTATATGAGCTGTTTTAAGTCACATAGTGTTAGTATTGCTTCATCTGAAAGTGGGATAGACAGGAATAATTCCTTTTGCATAGCATACTAATTCTTCATCTTACAGCACAGGCATAATGCAGAGGCTAAGTGATTCCTGATGGATTGGTATACAATAGGTTATTTAACTTCTTCTCATTAAGGTTAAATATACATTGACATCTTCTGCACAGTGACCCTGTCTGGCTTGTTATCTTCCAGCTGGCTTGTTTGATGTTAATCTGTGTTAAAACAAAACTGAGATTTAATCAGTTTTCATGAAATTAAGCAAATTGGTGTCATTATGCTGATGAATGGCAGCATAAAATTTTACGTGCACATCCACTGTCAATACAATGACAGACCATTGGTATTTTTAGGAGAATGTCCAAATATGAATTACTCCATAACAAAACTGTGTTTTTTTTTAGACAAATTTAGGTGGGAAATATACATAATTAATACAACTTCGTATTCAATTATAATAAAACAATTAAGAACTTCATTTATTAAATTTAAATGTAAACAAAATATAGGGAACTGAGAAAGGTCACGGTCGCCAGTTTTACTTTTGTTTTCAGTTGTAAATATGTTGTTTTTGTTATTATTTTGAACATTTAACCATAAAAACTAAAGTTGATTAAAAGAATAACACTTTCCTTGTTCAAAGAAAAGTTAAATACAAACACATTTATTAGCATCAAGCTCAAATCGGTTTCAACATGTGTTGCAAAAGTGTGTATGGCTACAAATCATCCATGGCCTACTTTGTTAAAAGGGGAGTAAACGGTCAGCACATTGACATTAAAAGGTCAACGTCAACTATTTGTTTGATAGAAAATACATTTGAGGACCATTCTATGCCAATATTAATATTGCTTAACTAAGATAAATGGTAAAATCACAGTACACAATAGGCAATGTATACAAAATTAAGCGCATTTTTTTTTCGACGTCATTTCGAATGAGTTTTCTTATGATGACGCTTGCCGAATTAGCACCAAAAGTCTCAGAACACACATTTAAATAAGGCATACTCTTAATCTTAGAGTTATTTAAATTATTTTGACATTAATAATATAGGTCTCAAAAGAAATTCATTCTTATTCATTTATTCTCTAATAAACAAAACTATTGAAATCATTGAACAGGTCGAAACATTGATAAGGTCGCCGTGGTGTAATGGATATGGTGTCCGCCTAGCGACCGGGAGGTCACGGGTTCGATCCCCGCTGTGGGAGCGTTCTTTCGATCTCCCATATAGACACCAAGTACTGGTTCTAGGCCAAGGAAACGGACTCGAGAGCATTTCAAATAAGTAGTAATTACTTTCTATGCAATCGAGCTAAAATAAATAGGTTTAAACTTAATCATTGAACAACGGCTCCTTTCTGACACTACATTGAAAAAGAGAACACATTTAGAAGTGAATGACATTATTGACCTTTCGAAATTTATCTTGACCACCACATATTTCCAGTTTCGCGGGGAAAATTTTCAACAAAAGTTTGGTACGGCAATGGGTTCACCAGTTAGTCCTATAGTAGCGAATCTGTTTATTGAGTAGCTAGAACAGCAGGCTATTGCAACATCTCCCATAACATGCGACCCTAAACTTTGGAAGAGATATGTGGATGACATTCTAGAGATTGTGAGGAAAGGGCATGTGAATCAGTTGACTGAGCACTTGAACACAGTGGATACTACAGGCAGTATCAAAAACACAAACGAGGAGAAAGCTGAGGGCAAGATACCTTTTCTGAACTCTTTGATAGTGAGAAAGGAGGACTGATTGGTGAATGTATTGGTTTACAGTAAACCTACCCATACATATCAATATCTGCAATTCGACTCACATCACCGGTTATCTCACCAATTGAGTGTGGTAAGAACTATAGTCGACAGATGTTTTACAATAGTGACTGATAAAGAGGATCAGAAAAGAGAACTTGACCACATCAGGGGAGCACTGAATATATCCACAATGGACAATAAACAAAGTGGTTAAAGACACTGAAACGAAGATATCAGAAAAGCAGGAGGGGAAGGGTAAAAGGAGGAAAAAAAGGGATACAACCAAGAATAAGTCGAAGGGTATGGAAGTCATTCCCTATGTGAAAATGTATCTGAGGCGCTGGCGTGAGTCTACAGAAAGCTCAACATAAGTGTAGCAATGCGACCACACAGCACTCTCAGACGCTTTCTCGTACATCCTAAGGACACGACGCTGACGGAAGAGGTGTGTGGCTGTGTATACAAAATCCCGTGTAAGAATTGTGAAACTGTGTACATAGGAGAAACAGGTCGCAAACTTGGTACTCGATAAATGAGCACATAAAAGATGCCAAAAACAACCCACAAGTTATCACGCGGTCAGGAAGGAGAGAAAATCAGAAGCAACAGAACACTCTAGTGCAGTAACAAACCATATAGCTAGGCATAACCATGTCATTGACTGGGAGGGGGTGAAAGTGATAGATAGGGAAAACAACACCGCACTCAGTAACTTAGGGAATAGGTTGCGATAGCTAAGGAGAGACGGGTGATGAACATGGACGAGGGGGGCTCCCAACTGAGCCCCATCTAGAGGCCTTTGTTTACTCCTGGGAACCAGTCCGGCAGTAAACCCGCCCTGTGACGTTCATTGCCCGCGAAGTCACAGTCTGGTCAAGATTCACCAATGGTGGATCGAAACTTTCACGGTATGTAAAAAAATGCATTGGACTATACATAGAAACTGTTAAATAAATAATTATATAAATCATATATATTTAAGACACATAACGAATCCAAGAGTGTTCAGCACGTCGTTTTAAACCGTAGATTACATTACATGACACGCCTTTTTGCAATTGTATTGAAGAGTGCAATTATTTTGGACACACGATTATCCGAACACATCGTGAATACTCGGACATATCCACTCAAAAACATATTAGATGAGATTACAAGAAAACGGCTATTTTCAACCAGTCACGTCTGTTAAATCACTATAAAATAAGTGTTGTAGTGCAATTGACTTCCTCGTATTAAATCCCCTTCGTACGGAGCAGTCCATCGATCTTAACTTAAATTTAGTTCCATTGTAAAATTCAAATGTACATTTTGTTAAAAAGTCGCATTAACATTTTTATCTACGTGAATTCGTAATGAATGGGCTAATGCATTAACAATATCAGTATATGTAAACAATATGTAACTTATATATTAGTTACATTTTAGTACGTTATTATAAGCCTTAGGAATGTAACCAACTTTTATTACCGAGGAAATCATATGAAGACAATACGTGTTTGAACATGACACTCACCAATTTTCGTACCTAATTTGCTATTAAGCAGCACGAAAAAATAGGGTTGACATTATAATGATCTAAGCTGCATATTTACGTCGCAGCTGTATTTACGTAACTACTTACAACTGCAAAGGTCATCGAACGTGTGTGATATATTCCTTCGTTAGGCGCGGTTAAAAACTCCTTATCAGTTTCTGTCAACAATCGTCCCCAACTGAAAACATCACCTAGAGGTTGATGATCGGTTCAATTTGTAGGCGCATTTAAACATTCTCTTCAAAACAACCTGCACAAGAAAACCAAAATAACGAATTTGATAGCAAATCGGTTTAATTAGAGATCGAGATCGTATTGGTAAGAAAAAGATCGCTCTTGCCTGCTATTCTTTTACAATAAATGGGCATATTTAAAGTATATTGTATTGGTTTTGTTCATGATCAACTAATCCCAAACTAACAATAGCAATCAGTACCTACCAAACATTATTCTATAAATTTGAACGTGTACTATTATTCTACCTTCTTAATCTACCGACGAACTTACAGATGCGTTCACACGTTCAAATAAGCACACAACTTCTACAAATAAGGTAATAGGTATGTTTATCACCTGCCATACCCTGTTTCCCATGTAATTTAACCATTACGAATTTTTATGCCCCCGGATCGAAAGATCGGGGGTATATTGTGTTTGGCCTGTCTGTCTGTCTGACTTTGTGTCAGTCAGTCATTGTGTGTGTCACAAAACTTTAACCTTGGTTAAACTTTTATACATTTTGCAATATTGAAGATAGCAACTTCATATTTGGCATGCATGTGTATCTCATAGAGCTGCACATTTTGATTAGTGAAAAATATAGGTCAAGATCATCCTTCAAGGTCAAAGGTCATATATCATTGTTTGTTTTTTTTCCTAAAACTTTAACCTTCGTTAATGTTTGGTCATAACTTTTTAAATAGCAACTTGATATTTGACATGCTAGTGTATCTCATGAAGCTGCACGTTTTGAGTGGTAAAAAGTCAAGGTCATTCTTTAAGGTCAAAGGTCAAATTTATGGCTTCAAAGCGGCGCAATAGGGGGCATTGTGTTTCTGACAAACACATCTCTTGTTTTATCTTACACATGTATAATATACTTTCTTAGCGTTTACATTGGTATAGTTTTCGTTCGCTTGATCAATCGCATTTTGTTATTTTGCTAAAATGACGTCGCAACGTCAAATGACGTCACGAAATGTAAACCACATTCGGGATTTATCATTATGTTTTCGTAGACATTTATTTAATTTGCTCATTTAAAAGCATGTGATAAAAAGATCTGACACTCGTTTTCATTTCATACCATATTTTATTAAACTCGTTCAGGAAATTCGTTAGTAAGCTCGCCAAAGGCTCGCTTACTGACAAAATTCCTGAACTCGTTTTATAAATTTGGTATGAAATGACAACTCTTGCCGGATCCTTTTTTTATGTTTCGGGTTATATATAGTTTTCTAAGGTGGGATGTACATGACCGCTTAATACCAAGACATTGGATAAAGTAAGATAATATATTAGGACAACACAATACGATGGGCTTCTTAAATCTCTATTTATGTGTATCGCGTGGTTTCTCATTAAAATCTTGCTCGGTTAAGCATGCTGAGTTGAAATTAGTGGAACATGTACACGTGAGTTAATATGAAAATTCGATACATAGTAAACGACACTATAGAGGGGAGTACACGGTCCTATTATATTATGATATTTGTAAAACATACACAAACAAGCATAACAGTATAACATGTTAACGTGAACACAAAGATGCACATGTTAAGATTGTACTTGATTTACTTGTTTTAGCTCGACAACATCAACCTGGAAGGACTGCACACAATGAGCACAAATTTTACGCTTGTTTCTATATGTTCAGTCGGTTTGGTAGTGAACGTTTAGCAGAATGTAATAAGGCAATAATAATACATTTAGTTGGGAACTAAGCAATTGAAAGCGCTTCCAGTATGGAAACAATATCTTCACCGCGATGCGATAAGAATATGCCCATCGAAAAATATCAGTATTTTTAAATATTGGAGTGCTTTATTAAGTTCATAAAAATGTACTGCCCTATCTGTTAATATCAGGTAGGGCTAATACTATTAAAACGGCAAGGCGTGTCTACCCTTTTTTATTTGTGCCGAGCCTTCTATATTACACAACGATAGGGTAATAACATGTTTGTATTTGAATCATTGCTTGCTTTTCGATTCTATTTCTTAATGGTAAAAAAATGTTCGCTACGATTCTGCACATTGTGCGCGCATAAATATATTGTATGGCGTTTGACTTGTTTCACATGGTGTAATTTTTGTATGGAAGTGTTTGTTCTGTTGAAAAGTTGAAAACAAATCCAAATTATTTTTACCAAAAATGATAACTTCATGTTTGATTTTCGAGGTGTATAACGTGTCTCCGAACATATACTGTTGTCAACAACTACTGCCCTCCTACTAAAAGTATATCAGAAACTTTTTGTAAAATGTACTTATCAACCTATGGGTATGATAAAATGTTGTTAAACAGAACTTACAATACTATTATGAAGTGTTATGTATGCGCATAACGTAAGGCACTGTTTCGTTCTTGTAACTTAATATAGATAAATTTCCCCATAAAATGCTTAGACCAATTCAGAACAATTAGTTGTATTATTTGCCTTTGTTATTGACTAACTAATTTGATAATCTGCAATTTGTCATAAGTAAAAGCAAGCGATGATGAAAAGTTGTCTTCTTCTCCTTCGAATGATGTCTGATTATGAATTACCTTGGGGTTAACACCGCATTGATGGCTAACCAAGCCTCTTATTCTAAGCACTGAATTAATCACAAACCAAAAGTGGGTCTTCAAGGATCTCAACCAAATGTTCGAATGTAGATACAAAATAAAAATATGAATGTCAGAAAAGGACGCGTGAATCGAATGGTAAAATCGTTCTTGTTTATAAACTATTATCGTTGGTATCTTGCATCTAAAAAACGATAAGGGGATTTATCTAACAATACAATGAAATATGGCCTTGTAATAAAAGCTGTTAATAAATCAAGTAAGCGATGTAACTAACAGAAGTTTATAATACGAACGAGGCGCATGAAAGATCATTAATATGTCGTTTTCGTCCACATTACTTCACCAACATACTAAGGAGAGAAATTATTGTTATTATCCATGCCTTGTAAAAGATTTGCCATTGACTAAATGACCTAATATTTACATTCCATTTGATTTGCACACCACACCTAGTGAGGTATTCGTTACGCGAAACCACAAAGCAACCGATTTTCACTTCCTCCTTGAAATTTGAGTCTTATCATTAGTACGAAGAAATTCGTACTAAATTAAGACTAATTCAACTCAAATAACGCAAAACATGAAACCCTTTAAGTATCAGCAGATTATGTGAAGACGCGTGAAACAAAACATAAATTCAACTTCCTGGTTCTCGGGATTATTGCTTGACTTGCATTTGTCGTCATAATTTTTTTCGTACTGAAAGTCTTAAGAAAATAATTCGGTTGCTTGATGTCGTGCAAATTTAAAACTAATTACAATCATGTGTGTGTGTTTTTGTTCTTATTGTATTATATCCTTATTGTGCTAGTCAAAACAAAAATGGCTAATTTGGAGTGGCATCATATGATCATTCTTAGGTCTATTTGTATAGTTGAATAATCGCAGCCAATACAAAACCAATCACATACCTTAACACCTAGAGTTACATATGACGTAAGTTTTACTGATGTGTCGAGACTAACATCATACATGTGTGATTATGCAATATTAGATAATTGAATTTATAGTTACGTGGACACAAGAACTTTACTCAAATTTACTGGAGTGTCAACGGCGATTTCAAGCGTCTGCCTGAGTGTATAAAGATTTTCATGTACGATCTGTACTTACGTTGACCTTATCTTATTGAGTGTAAAACACGGTTTCAAAGCGAGACAATTATTTATTAAATTATTTTAATTGTTGTAATTCGAATTCCCGCAGTTCATGACATTGTCTGATCGGTTTTGAGAGCGATTTCGCAAGTTCCCGTCTGGGGATTTCGACGTTATATTTAGTGTTTAACTATCCTTAAAGTAACATTACTATTCAAAATCAACGAAAATTTTGTACAATTGTACGTAAAATAAACTTAACGAATTAAAAATCAGTGTTCCTTATGGAAATTGCTGAAATTTCAACGTAAGATGTGGTCTGGTAAAATAGAGGTTTGTAGATACCAAAATGCTCGTTTTTATTATTGTTTTGCATATCTATTCATACGACACATGAACACTGAAATGGTGTTTGTGTGTCGCATGAATAGATATATTCGCGGGAATTAATTGTGGCCACAAATAAATAAAAACGAGCATTTTGTATCTACAAAAATCTATGTAATCATACCACATCTAGCGTTGAAATTTTGGCTATTGCTATAAGGAACACTGATTGTTAAGGTGTTAACTTTATTTTACGAAATACTTAACGAAATTTTCGTTGATTTTGAGCGTTATAGAGACTTGAACGGTACATATACTTAGTGGGAATATTATTCATAATTCAACGATTTCTCTTAAGTTAACTTGTAAATACGTAACCATGAAATTTGAGCAATAAACCAAATAACAGCCTCACCGGAGGATTTATGTATAATCTGTTAAAATCAGGCTCGACTTGGTGTTCACAAATGTTGCATGAGTAAATTTATAGATGAGGTTTGAGATCATCGTCAAGCATTCCCAATGCGCTAAGTGGAAACTGCAGTATCTATAGCATCATTGGAGTTTAGCTTAATTAGTTAGGTTATTCGTGATACAATGCCAGCATTACGTCAACAAGAAAACAAACATATGGCATATTTAATGATTGCAAACTTTTTTTTATAGTATAATGTTGAACAATTCAGAAAAAAACCTGTTTGTGTCTTCAATAAGAGAAAACACATTCATTTAAAGCACATGTTACTTTTTCTTCGTTTTACATTCTAGAATTTGACAATCTGGGTACGGTAATTTAAAACGATTAATCTGTATGGAATAATGATTCTTTCAATCTGATTTAATAAACTTTGATAACTTGTATTTGATTAACATAGGTTTATACCATTCTTGACATAAAGCATCACTTACATCGTCATTTGGATTGATTTCTTTCACTTAACATTTTGCCATTCTTATCTCGCTTGGATTCATAATCTAGAAAGACGATTTTGTTATTATGCAATATAACATTACAAGTCATAGATGTTCTCTAAACTAACGAATATCCGAGCGTGCATTATTATGTTTAAAACGTTATCCGGCATAATAAACATTAAACAAAAATCTGGTTTAAAGTGATTCACATTTCTGTGCACACAAATAAGTGAACGCTGACATAATTTTGGTCACTAGATTCTCACAGCACATCGTGACTTTTCATGAAACGCATCATGAATGCATTGATTTCCAAAGGACATGATTACCCAAAACCATACAGTTACAATAATTATAGCATATTTTGACGAAGTAAGTATCTACAATAAGTCATTGTCCGACAAAGTTGTAGCTTATAACGCTCGAT
The DNA here is from genome assembly GCF_020536995.1 of Dreissena polymorpha. Taxonomy (NCBI): domain Eukaryota; kingdom Metazoa; phylum Mollusca; class Bivalvia; order Myida; family Dreissenidae; genus Dreissena; species Dreissena polymorpha. The sequence continues at coordinate 27,234,946 of NC_068369.1, forward strand.
GACTGCGAACTAAATTACCGTTCTTCAGCGAGAAAAACATTTTCGATGCTTACAAAAGAGAAATGGTTGCAGTAAAATCCACGAATGTTCAATCTCTGGCATTTCTGAGCTAAAAAGATAGAAAAAGAAGCCGATATTGCAAAATACGGAGAGTACATGTAGCGTTATTTCTAATGAGTCTGAATATATTGCTGAACTTATTAGCCATGTAACATTAAACAAGTATCATTATACCTTACAAACCAAGTTTAGTGGTATAACTATTTCACTGTAAGTGGACATTGTTTCCCTCATAGGTATGTTTCGTTATGCTTGTGTGCACAGAAATAATGTCCTGCAGATCACGGGTAATCTGGAAAGAATTATGAGGAACACGCAGCAATAAAGCAATTACCCATGCATTATTCAGCTGTTTCTTTTGCCGCACTTCTTCAGGAAGAAACTGTATGTTTAGTGTACTCATTAAGAACTGTAAATACGAACATGCTTTCTAAGGAATCACGCTTAAATAAAACGTTCATGTGTAGCTTCAGAGAAAAGTCGCTGGCTAGCCACTATATTGTTGACATTAAGTGACATTTAAAGACAATACGGAAAAGAGAAATTAACCAGTAAAATTAATGTGGCATAATACTAGTCGATGAACAAAACAGAGCTGTCGGTAGGACAGCATGCTCGACTTTTCTCAGTCTTGATAGAGTAATCAATTCTTGATATTGAAGCAAAAGGATTATCAAGAAAGACAGCATTTGGCTATTTGCATTAGTGACATTAAATAAAAAACGGTCGCCGTGGTGTAATGGATATGGTGTCCGCCTTGCGACCGGGAGGTCACGGGTTCGATCCCCACCGTGGGAGCGTTCTTTAGATCTCCCCCAAAGACACCAAGTACTGGTTCTAGGCCCAGGAAACGGACTCGAGAGCGTTTATATAAGCCTAAGGCTTTCGACGCAATCGAGCTAAAATAAATAGGTTTAAACTAAATAAAAAACGAAGGTAGGTTAAAATCAACTGTAGACATTATTTAAAATGTACTGTTATTTATTTCAAAATTCTTTAAAAAAAAACATTTTTTGTATACTGTTTATTTGTGTAATATCATGTAGATTATACATATAATGCAATAATATTAAACATATTATTCATATAATGCAATAATACAGTTTTCATATTGGATTACACAGGCTTATGGTAGAAAGGTATAATTAATATCTCATTACTCATTGAGCATTACCAATAGTTTATGCTTTGTATTTATATATTCATACATCTTTATTAACAATAAAAGTAATTACATATATTAACACAGTGGTTTTCAAAATACTGCATTTGAATTATATATCCCCAACTCCTGAACAATGCTAACAATTATATTGATAAAATTTTGCAAACAGAATTAGCGATATAATAAGTATTCTACCTTATTGACCTTCTTCCTTTCCTGTATTTCATTCCAATGTTCATTTCATGTCTATTGATATATAGACAGCTTTATGATCTGAGTAGTACGAATACAATACTCCACTTTTTAACTTTGGTACATAAGAGTTGATGTTTATCTGATCAAGAAGTGATGCGTAGTCAGTTGTTGAAATGTGTATACAAGTTACAAGTGGACTTAAGTCCATTTCCTTTTTTAAGCAGTCAACGTTGAAATCACCGCAAACAGACAGAGTTATGCACCTTGACCTACACAATTGTCTTGGGACATGTATAACACTTGTTTTACAGTTACATATCATCAAGTGTCAATCTAACTTTTCATGCAAAACAATAAAAGTATTCATTTTAAGACACTGACACGTATTTAGCGCATCCACATTCATTCTACGTGATGCTTTTAGCTTTATATAACACAAAGATAGTAGGCAGACGGTTAATAAATCAAGATAAGTGCCATGTTAGATACGCATTTATTATAAAAAATGTTGGAAACTTGATACTTACAGTAAAAAGACCTGCTAACGTATTTTATTATTGAAAAAATATGTCATTAAATGATACTTATCGGAAATTAATGTTATACCTTTTTGATTTGGAATAACGTTCATAAATAGTATTAGAAAAGAAAAACAACAGTTGAATCACAATAGTTTGCCCTTACCAGGACCATCAAAAAGAAAACCTAAAGCGCAACCACTAAACCATTAGGGCATTCATGATAATTATGGTATTATTAAGCATCTTTATTGTATTTAGAGGAAAGATTAACAGACCCGTTGTCCCTTTTGGTTCCCTTAGTTTGGTCATCGCATGCACGGGCTTGACCGGCTGACTCTCACTCTGTCTAGCAGTTTCCGTCAATAATACTTTACGAACCCTCCTTTGTTTGACAGTTATTGCGGGAGTTTGGGGAGTGGCATTGTCTTAAGTTGTTGTTTTTTTTGTATGTATACTAAACTTTGCATGTGCAAAAATGCTTGAAAATGCATTAATACCAATTTAGTAAAATGTTTATATTTATTTCATTATTCAATTACCATCAACGCGTATCTACTTTGATTTGCCATGCTTTGTTTCTACGCGCGCTTTTAGTTTTGGTATAAATAGTATTTCACTGTTACCGTTTTTTTTAGTATAAATCTAAAATCATTTTCCTGGTTTCGTGGCAGTTAGAATTGATAAGATACAACAATGAATATAAACTCCATCTACTTTAGTATTTCGTCTTTTCAGTTTTATTTGCAACAACATGAATGAGCCACTTTATAGTTTGTACTTATCGTCATATAACATATAAAAGCTGACAGGACACTAATGTCAGCTCATGTCACAAAGAACGTTATGGTCTGTCATCCCCTTATTCGTGTCGCGGTAACGTAGGTCAAATAAAAAAGATGCATACATAAGTAAATATACATTTCAGTTCAAGAACGCGAATTTCATTATTTTCTATATAGAACATACAGCAAAATGTGAGGGAATCAAAATTATGAACAGAGCTTAATATACCCTATCAGGCTTAGTTTTTCAGGTCAAAATAAGCGAGTGTGCAAATGTTAATCGTCAGGAAGAATACTACAGGTATTGTTTTCGGTTAAACAATTGCAGTTGTTTGCATACTCTTATTCCGTCCCCATTTAATTGACATTCGATATTGAAATGTGTGTACATAATCATAATAAAACTAGTTAAAAAAGTGAGCTTAGCGAGCTCCGCCAAAAATACACACAGATTAATGTTTTAAGTTGCTGATTGAATGTCCTTATAATGTTGCGCGTCTAGGTTCTATAATACGTAATGTTTAGACTGAGGTAGCTCGTCCACATTAGGAAGAATTCACTATCAAGATATATATATATATATATATATATATATATATATATATATATATATATATATATATATATATATATATATATATATATATATATATATATATATAAAGAGTATAGTAGTTTGGATCCTACGACGGTAACTTGAGTAATTTCCATTTCGCTGAATTTTGTGCCTTTGTTATTGACGTATGTTTGGGTATTGCATTTTTTTTCAATAACAATAATAATGATGACGATTACTCTTCCTCAACTGCCACGGCTGATTTGCGTTCTTTATACTTAAATAATCTAAATGTTGCAATGAATCAATATGTTTATAAAAGGCTCTCAATCAAATGTGCGTATGTGGACAGAAAATTAACACATGGCTTCCAGAACGAGATTCGTGAATCGAATGATGAAAACGCGTGTGCTCATGTATCATTTTCGATAGTATTTTTACATAAATTCACACGTTTAGTGGAACGTTTCAGTTCTTAGAAAACAAGGGAATATTGTACATCTATAAATATAGGATCTTGCATGGGTGGTCGTTTTGTATTGAATTTATTAAACGAGTCATCTAAATAAAGATAAAAACGAGGCTTTCCGAGTTTTTATCTTTATTAAGATGACGAGTTTAATATATTCAATACAAAATGACCACGAATCTAAGTTTCTATTTATAACATGACCAACACATTAATTTCCTCTTTATTTTATGTTCTCTTCACCTTTTTATTCACATTGTAAAAAAGTTTAACTGAAGAAAATTCGCTGAAATAATGACGTCATTTCGTCACAAAAATGACGTCATTTCACAGTTATATAACTAGTGTAATAACACTCGTGAAATGAACAAAATTGAGCATTACGTTATTTCACTCCTGGAGCATAGGTCATTTTATAAAAGATTTTAAATTATCAAGTAAGCGATGTCTACAGAAATGTGTGAAACAATCAAAGTGTACGAAAGCCCGAAACTATGTTTTATACGCATAATAAAACATAGACCTACTGCTTACAGCTCGTGAAGACTGCAATATGAAAACATTAGACATCTTAACGCAGATACTATCTACTGCTGTATGTTGTAGCATTTAATAAAATATATCCCATTTCTATGATTTGTATTAACTGCGACATCATTTGAATGACCAAATCGTAACGCTTAAACGTCTTTTACACATTACATCGTAAGGTATTAATTACACAAAGGAACCGATAACTATTTCACCTTGACATACAAGTATAATCCTTCATGCGCACAAAGTCTGAAACAATGACGACACATGTCATGTAGGCTAATTGGAAATAAACAACTCATTAATTGAAACCCCCAAAGTATCAACAAGTCGTGTCGCGACCTCACATGTTATAACTAACATAATGCCAACCACTTTTAAAATGATCTGTTTTAAATCAAATCCCATAAATTATTTAAAAGCCGTTTTATAAGATCAGACACGAAAGCCTGCACGATATTTGAGTGCTAGATTTAATTGGCAGACGCGTGAACGAATATCGTCAATTCCACTTCCTTATGATATGATATAATGATTGATTTGCATGCGTCGTCATCTCATTATTATTTTTATTCAGAAAGTTTAACAGTAAAACATATTGGAAAATAATTCAGATGATTGATTTCACTTGCAATTACAAATTAATTGTACTCATTTGGATTGTTTTCTTTTCGTTTTGCATAATGACCTTATGATCTTTGTCCAGAAAAATGGCGAGCTTGTGGTGGCATCATATGATCGTTATCGGCTCTAATTTTAAAGTTATTTAATCTAAGCCAATAAAAAATCAAACGCATACATTACCTCCTAGTGTCACATATAACTACATGCATATATAATTGTCAAAAAAGGCAATCACAAATTCTTTATCATCCGTTTGATGAACGTTCCAAATTGATTTACGAATATGTAGTTGTGTCTTAAACCTGCTTTAGTCTGGCCTATTGAAATTCTGCTGGTGCTTAATGTCGTGGTTGCTTTTAATCCGTATACTTCAAGCATTGTAATAATAATTTTACGAATATGTCGAGGGCTATATCGTAAGTATGTCACCATGCAATATTAGATTATTGAATGTATGGTAAAATGGACACAACTTGTTCTTTAGTGCCAACAGCGGAATAAAACGGCTGCGTGATTGTATATTGATGTTCATATTCGATCTGAGTAGAAGTACATGAAACATCATTGCATTTGAACTTACATAGTGAGATAATTCGTGACACTAGGACTGTATAATTCGAGCTTGAGTATTTGCTTCCCATTTAAACAACATCCCTGTTAATCCCCTTCAACAATTCAAGGTCTGCAAAGAAAACTATTTATAAAAGAAATGCCACAAAATTAATGACCTTCTTATTTGAATTATCTAAATTCATTTTTTTATGTATTGCACTTGTATGCACCAATAAATATCGTCAAGTGTCAATCTAAATGTTTATGCAGGAACAAAATCAAATTATCCATTTCAATACACTGACACGTATTAACACAACCCCGTTCGTTCTACGAGATGCCCCTAGGCTTTTCGTGAACATAAAAATATTAGGAACATTGCTGATCAATCAAGATAAGTGCCCTGTAAGAAAGATTAAAACGCTTTATGTACTTCACATGGCCCGTGTTAAGAAATGAATATAAAGACCAACTTTGATAAAGTTCTATCGCTAAACAAAGATAATCTGAACACGTTTCTAATTTTTCTTACAAGAACAGACAAATAGAACGTGAACTGTTTTATTGCACTCGTTATTTTGTCCTCATTCGTTTATATCCACTATTGTTTTGTCAGTACATAAACCGACATGTCGCTTCCGTTGCATTTCGGCGCAGTTGTTATGTAGATCATGGCTTTCTGGGGCGGATCGCTCAATATGCAATACACGTATGAACAGTTTAAGCGGTTTCACTATTAACTGCAGCTGTTAAAGCATAAATACAGTGTCCTGGTTAATGAGTGAGAATGGTTTGGTAAATAAAACACAAAAGAACTGCAATATAGACGAAGGTAGACAGAAACAAAACAAAAATCTCCATCTGATAAGGGCGAAGCTATAGTTAAGAATTAACTGTATTTATACAGTGCAGACAGTTGACGTTTGAATCTTTTGACGGATATGTTCTCCGTACTTATGCTTGTATGAGATGCCATTCTTTAAATGTAAAAAAAAACAATTGGTGTATGGATAAAATACGTTATATATTATATAAAACTTTGCCAAATAAATATGTTTGTGGAAGATGATTCTGCATTTTTCAATGCTAACAATGCTATCGAACTATGTATCTTTTTGATAATGTATCGGGTGTAAAGGTTATTATTTTTGATACTCTATTTGGTTTCTGATTTGTGATTTCCAATAAGAGTGATAATACTCAAAGTTTGAATGTGTCTTTTTAGAAAACGAAATACGAAATATACTATGTTACTGCAGTTAAACAAGTTATCTACGTATTTATATAGAAGTTTTAAATATAAATTCGACATTAAGTTTAGATTGAACTTCCATGAACGGGTGCATGTACGTACGTAAACAAACGGTCTTAAATGATTTTAAACAGATAAACAACGAGATGAAAAATAACGTATATCATATGAATATATGTTGTTGTTGTTGCTGATGTTGTTGTTATTTTTGAGCAGCTGAAAAATGCTCGCTAGAACAATATTGATGTTACTCTTTTATCATGTATATGAGGTAATAGTTTATTTACATCAGTTCGTGCAATGATAAGTACAATTCTTAAAATAATTTCAGTCTGTTTTGAGAGAATATAGAATGTTGGACATACAAGTATAATCCGTCTTGCGCAAAAAGTCTAAAACAATCAAGGAACATGTCTTGCGGGCTAATTAGAACCAAAGAATGCACAAATTGAAACCCTTAAAGTATCAGAAAGTCGTGAATGCGACCTATCATGTTGTTACTGTCAAAATGCAAACCGTTGTTTAAATGATCTGTTGCAAACCAAATCCGATTAATTATTTGGAAGCCGTTTTACATGAATATAATGCAAGCAAGCCCACAGGACATATGACTGCCTGATTTAATTGGCAGACGCGAGAGAGAATACCGTAAATACCTCAACTTCTTTGAGGTTTGTTATTGCTTGATTTGCTTGCATCCTCATATCATTTAAGGTTTGGTTCATAATTGTGCACAGTAACATCTCTTGGAAAATAATTCATTTGTGTAATTGTATAATTATTTTATCATGGTAAGGCACAAAAAATTGCAAACCTGTGGTCATCTTCCGCTGTACTTTTATAGTGCTTTTTATCAAATACAAAACTTAGCACATACATGCAATCCTATAGTTACATATAACTATATGAATACATGTATATACTTGTCAATGAATTCAATCCAAAATTCATTGGGATCCCCAAATGATTTTAAAAAGTCAAATGTTACATTAAAATTGCTTTACTCATTATTATTTGGTCCTGTTGGTGGTGTAGGGCGATGTTGCTTTTATTCCAAAACTTCGCGCATTTTCCTTAAAAGTTGTATGTCGAGATTAATGTTATAAAATTGCTAACATGCAATTTAAGTTAATTTATTTAATGTTACGCGGATGATAATCTTAAATTTTTGTGAGTGATATGTTTATCAAATTGTGATGCTTTTCCATATAACAATACAAGTTACATTACAAGTACTATATGTTATGGGACCTAACGAATCTCCTATCGTGTAACATTCCGTTTGAAACTTTATCGGGAATAGCATACATAAAATTGTTTGTATTGGATCTAAATATATGTGCAAAAAAGTAGGGGACGCTGTAAATGCTTTTTTCAAAATAACATCACATTTCTCACAGCACATCGTAAATATTCATCAAACTTGAAACAACATAAAGCCAATGGTGTCGTATGAAAACCTCAAAAGTCCTCCGATCATGGAAATTCAGTAATCAGCTAAAGGACAATTACATTTTCGTGAGATTACCTGACGCCCACAAACAGTTCCAAAATGCATAATCTACTTTTTGTGATTCGATATCATTCTTTTTAATATCCATCATCGCATCAATAAGTTGTTTATTGTTTTTTTATTGTTATAGGTGTGTGCATATCTTGTAAAATCATTTGTTTATATAAGTAACTTGATATGACCTATATAACGCTCCTCAACCAACAAAAAAAAAACAGTCAGATATGATTGATTGAAGACACTCACCATAAAATAAAAGAAGATCGTTCATTGTTTGATAAGCAACTGACTGTGTCATACAAAAGTTTTTGCTTTAAGATTAAACTCACTCTGAAAGTTTTGCACACAAGATGCGTTGTTACAAAACTATTAAACAACACATAATTTGATCAAAATTATAAAATATAGCAATTTAAATGCAATTTTGAAAATATTATGGTCGTACTTAAACCCCGATGAATCTTGCTAAGGTACGCTGAAGTAATCGAGAAAATGTAAATTATGTACTGATTAATTACACGTTCGTGTCAATGCAAGAAGAACATACCCGAATAAATTGTACCGTGTAATCTCGGGTCGATGGTCGGTCAAAATATAAAGCACTCGATGATGTTTCAAACACAAACAAATAATAGACAACAATGGCAACAACCGATATGACAAACTCAAAATGTAAGGAAAGATTATATAAAAAGTTTCCAAACGGATTGTGTAAATATATCAAATTGTTGAAAATGTATTTCCAGTATCAGATTTTCTTTAACAGATGGGATCGCAATTAAATATATGTCGTCAGTTTGAAAATAGTAAACTGACCCCAAAATAAAAAGTGATATTTGCTTTCACCCAAAATCAAAAGCGATATATGCTTGTCATAATTCATAAAATTACAATAGCAAAATAGCAACAGGCTTGAATAAGCGAAATTTAAACAAAATTGCTACTTTTCATTTGAGTATAACTGAATTGGAGAGACGTCGTAAGTTTGTGTTTTTGTAATAACGGTTATAACAACCCAAAACCATACATTTGAAACAATTTCAAAAGATTTTTACAAAGTAAGGGCCCGTTATAAGTATCTTCAAACTTGCTAAGACAGCTCGATGAATGCGAAATAATATACTTGTCTGAAACGACGAGAAAATATTCCATGCTCGCAACAAAGCAAACATGCGGAAACAAAGAAGCGCTCTATGCGTCGGGTCGTTGAACGATTATTACAAATAAGATTATACTGTTTAAGTTAAGCGCGGCAATGACCCATTCCCACGCGAAATTTAAGAGCGTCGAAAGAATCATAATACATGAAACATGCACGCCATCAAGATAAAGTGTTTATTTGATATGCTTTATAGTTTACGACCAATATTCCCATATCAGTCTAACACAGAGTCTCGTAAAAGGTAATGCCGACGCGCAAACCAGGAAACAATCATCGAAATCCGAGTTGCCAACACCAGACGATATCAACGTTTCCTTCAAACCAGTCTTTCTGGACTCAGAAGCACCTTTGCTATGTTTTTACAAAGCCATGCTAAAGTATATTAAAAATACCATTATGTCTTTCTGAACGTATAATATTAGTATTATATTGTTATGTAATACAAGGAATTAACAAAAGTAAATATAAATTCAGCAAATGGTGTTTGTGCGTGTCCTAAAACATTATATTCGAGGGTTAATAGTAATTTCGGCGTTACATGTACATTAATATTTCAACAAGCTAGGTATCATTTGCATTCAGAATAGGAAATCGTACATTGGTACTGAACACGATTTATAAATCATTAAGTGCTATATTCCACCCAACAATTTGAAAGTATCCATTTATTTACGGCAATGTTCAATCTCTGACATTTTTTAGAAACATAGATACACAAGAAATTTTATATTGCAAAATAAGAAAGTAGATGGAGAGTTTTATAAAGGAATGAATGAAATATGTGAAGCTTCCAACCCATTTAATATTTATTTAATATCATTTAACTTTGCAGACAAAATTTTGTACTTTGTCTATATCACTTTATGTACACATTATTTTCCTCATATTGTTGTGCATCGTCTTTGCTTTTTTGCATATGAACCACAGCATTCCGACGACCGATCTTCTGGAGCGAATTCTGGAGAATAACCATTTACGAAGCACTTACCCATTCAGTTCTCAGCTGTTTCATTTGAAAAAGCTGATACTCTTAGGCATTTATTCAGAAGTATATGTTCAGTTTAATGAACTAATTGTGAACTGTAAAAAGATACATGCTTTCTCAGGAAACGCGCTAAAATTTGATGTTAATTTGTAGCTAGAGAGACAAATCTTTGTCTTGCCAACAGATTGGTAAGTTTATTGACATTTTTAGACCATCGGCCAAGAGAAATTAATCAGTAAAATTGTCGTGGAGAAATACAGCCAATGAATAACAACAAGGTGTGAAACCATTTTTTTATTTCTCTTTTTGCTAATAAACTTTAAACGTTCTATTAAGCGTCCATCTTTCAATGGTAAATCAGAATTTTTTTAGACAAATGTTTCTATTTTGAGGCCCGAATGCAGGTGTTTGTTTTATTGTAAACATACATTTTGTAATGCCTTTTTCAAATCGTAAACATTAAATACATATATTTAATTTGTTGCATGCATATTACGATTGGAAGAAGTAGAAAAATATTGAAGCTGACTGGTGATGATTCAGGAAATATATAATTGTTTAATGAGCAATAATATATTATGACTGAATCATATTTTTATATATCAAATTATGTAACCTTTATTGTAAAGGTTTCCATCTGAAATAACGTGCTCACGTTATTCAAAATAATAATTTCAAAATCATTTTTCTTTCCCCGTGCAATTTAACGTTCTTAAAACGCATAAGCTTTTTGTAAATTAAATTAAAAAAGTATCAATGTTTGTAACTAACGCAAAAATTGATGTAAGTTATCAATGTCTCTAACTTACTTTTTAATTCGCCAGATAACAAAACATTGACTTTCGAATAAAATTCAATTACAACAATATAACGCTTATTTTAAATCCGGTAATAACGGACATCTACTCAATAACGCTGTGAAGAAGGAAGATTTATTAAATGTGATGATGTGTGTAAAATACAGGTTAACAATTAAATTAATCATATAGATTTTGAAGAAGCCTATGAAATATACATGAGTCATATGTAGATCTATAGTAACGAAACTTAACCAATTACGAAAACGAATTGCGTATACTTTATATCTATCAATTCATTAGGATACGCATCCTTTTCTATGTTTGTGTATACCATGAGCTAAAGTCATTAAAGCATCACTCTAAAACCACTTTTGCAATAGAAACTGTATAACCTTCTCATAGCAGTTTCTCTAAATGTATACTTGTAATTGTTCATTTACCGATAAATATCATTAAGTCTAAATCTATTTTTACATACAAGACACAAATCAAAATTTTCATTTAAATAATCTAACACATATTTAAAGCCATGTTCATTCTACAAGATGCTCTCCAGCGTAAAAATAAAAGTATATTGATGATTGTTTTAATTTTGTATTGTAATTATTAACTCACTGATATACGATTTGGCGAGATACGATTTTCAAGAAACAGACATTTTTTAATCAGAATCTTTCTTTTGATCTGCATTCACAAGCTTCTGTGTTCTAGTTCTAATGTATTCATTGTTAAAATATCTTAGTTTTGAGTAGTGGCATAGATGATAAGTGTGTTTCTCCATCTTACATGTTAACATTTATATTTATGTTATATAATTAGTCATATCTATCAAAGACTGAAACTTTGTTTTGTGTTGTTATTCAATTACTGTCTTTTAAAGGGGCCTTTTCACAGATTTTGGCAATTATTGAAGTTTGTTATTAAATGCTTTATATTGATAAATGTAAACATTGGATCTAAAAAGCTGCAGTACAAATCCAGGAATAAAATTTAAAAAAAAGGAATCCTTAACCGTACTTGAAAAAGTGACTCCTGGAGTCAAAATCTATCGCTGACACCACTCGGCCATCCGTGCTCAACAACAACAGAACTCATCAAATTATTCAATCGTTTCGCGTTTCAACGCTTTATAATTTTCAGTTTTTTAAATCGTCAAAATATGCATATAATTCATATTTGAAAGCATGGTAAATGTTCAGTATTGCTTTTTCCTCACAAATATCATACCTACAACGAAAATTTGCGAATCAGACACATTTTTTATTTTTTATTTTGTTCATTTACCAAAACGTGAAAAGGCCCCTTTAAATTAGACACAATATCCAAATTTTGATAACTAATTTCAACCACATGTCAAACAATTAACTGAGCTTTAAATTTGATAAGATATAAATACTTAAATAAAGGATTAAATTACAAATAATCTCTAGTGAGCAAACTCCACGACCGTTTATCACGCGCGCCACCTCTTTTTTGAGATGCATTGATAAATGAACCAATGATACTTCCGAGGTGGCGCTCAAGCCCGGATGTTTTGTAACTTAACGGACAATTTTACAAGGTGATTAGATTTGTATGTTTTTTCAAAATATTTCGCATTATTTTTAAAATCGGATAATGTAGTGCGATTCAGCGAACTATTCAAAATATGAACGGACTGCGTCAGTCGTGAAAGTATATATTAATGTATCTATTAGCGCAACAAAATCAAGACATTTTTTTATATCATTGCACATTAAATAGATTGAATTTTCGGCCCGCTCTTTAAGCCTACTTTGTATTTTCTTTTATTAAGATTATTTAGACATCGCCAATATTGAAAGCCACTAATATGGGGACAATTTTCTAGAACAAGAGAATGTAAGCAATCGCAATTGTTTATATGATAACTGAGTATTATGATACCGAGGAACTGACAAATGTGTTCACACTTGCAAATAAGCACACCACTTCTACAAATAAGGTAATACTTATGAATATGTTACTGGTAATATATGGTTTTCTAACTTCAAGGTGGGCTGTACACGTCCGCTCTAGACCAATACATTTGATAAAGTAAGGTAATATATCAGGCCAAAAAATTCGTTGGGCTTCTTAAATCTCTATCTTATTTGTGAGCGGTTCCTCATTAAAATCTTGCTCGGTTAAGCATGCTGGGTTGTAATCAGTGGAACCTGTACACGTGACTTAACATGAAAATTCGACACAAGGTAAACGAAATTTAGAAGGGAGTACACGGTCCTATTATATTATATTATTTGTTAAACATACAAAAAAACATAACAGTATAACATGTTAACGTGACCTCAAAATATGCACATGACCCTTTGAAGATGTACTTGATTCACCTGATTTGCTCGACAACATCAACCTGGTAGGACTGCACACAGCTTTTATTTCTATTTGTGAATTACGTGTTAAAAAATTTGGTATGGCAGATTGTTCTGTTGAATTCACTTTATTTCTACCAAAAATGGTAATTTCTTAGTTGATTTCCTAGGAGTATTACATGTCTCCGTACATTTACTATTGTCAACAACTACTGACCTCATACTAAAAATGTATCTGACGCACCTTTTGTAAAATGTACATATATATCTATGGGTATGATTAAATGTTGTAAAGCAGAACTAATGATACTATCATGACGAATTTTGTATGCGCATAACGTAAGGAATGGTTTCATTACTGTCCACATAAAATGCTTAAACACATTCAAAACTGTTCAATTAAGCCCCTAATATGCTATTCAATGTAAATGTGTTCAAAGTTCTGACGATGATAAGTAATTTTGGGATTTGCACATTTTTATACCGATTTATAATATTTGTGCCTGCCATTTACAAGAGATCTCAGCTAAGTGTGTGGTTTGGCGCTCATACAAATGGTATTAAAACTAACTGGGCTATTAAATGGCGGCAACAATTAGTTGTATTATGTCCTGTGCTTTGCTATTGACTAACTAATGGGATAATTAGTCCTGTGCAATTAGTAACAGCAAGCGACGATGAAAAGGTTTCATCTTCTACTGCCAAATATGACGATCGTTGTTTATATTTGAACAAATTAACAAACCTATAAATGTTTCATGGATTTAAACGATTAAGTATGCCTTTGCCATTTAGATGTGTTTCTTTCTCAAAATTTATGTATGCTTCTCTCCTGCGAATGATGTATGATTTTGAATAGCAATCGGGTAAACACCGCATTGATGGCTAACCAAGCTTCTAACACTTAACACAGAAATAGTCACAAACAAACGATGTGTCTACAAAGATCACAATCAATCAAATGAACGTATGCAGATAAATGAAAAATATGAAGGTCAGAACATGACGCGTAAAATCGAATGATACAATCACTTTTGTTTTTGTACTATTGTCGTTAGTATCGTGCACCTAAAACAATTAAGAGTTTATAAAGATAACAATATAAAGACATGTGGCCTTGCTATACAAGCTTTTGAATAGTCAAGTATGTGATGTAAGTAACAGAAGTTTGTAAGACAAACAAGGTGTATGAAAAATTAATAAAATGTTGTTGTTGTTTCCAAATCACAGAAAAGCCCTACTGCTTCAAGCTTCTGTAAACTTAACTATAACCACAGTGAATTATTTTTACGGGGTTACTATCTACATATCCACATATAACACATTAAACTGTTGTAGTATTTAAACAAGCAAACACTTAACCTCCAGCAATATACTAAGGAGAGAAAGCATTGTTATTACCCATGTCTTGTATAAGCTGTGACATTTACTGAAAGACCTATTCTTACGCTGAGCCTTTACATCCCTTGATTTTCACTCCATACCTAGTGAAGTATTCGATACGTGTAACCACAAAGGAACCGGTTTTCGTATCCACCTTGATATTTGAGTCTTATCATTCATGCTTAGAAAGTCGAAGTTAATTCAGACTAATGGAACCCGAATTACGCAAAACAGGAAACCCTTAAAGTATGATACTTTCAGCAAATTATGTGAAGATCTAACATGAAATTAATGGTATAATGTCAACCATTGTTAAAATGATATATTCAAAACCAAATCCCATCACTTATTGTAAAGCCTTTTTAAAAAATAGCGGCTAAGAGAGTCTGCATGATATTTGACTGTTACATATGAGTTGCATATGACTTTATGTTTAACTAATGTGTTGAGAGTAATATCAAACATGTGTTACTGTGCACTATTAGATAATTGAATTAATGGTTACGCGGACAAAAAAAACTGTACTCCAATTTACAGAAGTTATTTATTATATTATTATAATTGTTGGAAATCGAATTCCCCCAGTTCATGACATCGTCTGATCGGTTTTGAAAGCGATTTCGC
Source organism: Dreissena polymorpha (assembly GCF_020536995.1). Taxonomy (NCBI): domain Eukaryota; kingdom Metazoa; phylum Mollusca; class Bivalvia; order Myida; family Dreissenidae; genus Dreissena; species Dreissena polymorpha. The sequence goes on from NC_068369.1 coordinate 27,250,453, forward strand.
AAGATTTCGATGAAATATATATAGCGGCTATTTAACCATCCTAAACGGTACCGATACAAAGTAGGAATATAATTCATATTCTACGAATTCTCTTAAGTTTATTTGTAAATACGTGACCATGAAATTAAGCAATAAACTATTGAACAGCCTCCAAGGAAAGCTACTTATGCACTTGAGGTGGATTACATTGGATAAACTATTCCAAAGCATCTTAACACGAAAGTTATAAAAGCAATATATATATTTGGTCCGCAGAGGCTATTGAGGGACAAAATTAAACTTGATGTTTGCTAAGAAGAGAGTTTCTTTAAACAAAAAGTATCATAAAACGGAAAGTGACGTGCCTGATTAGCCTGTGTGAACAACACATGCATTAAACACCTTTTTGTCACAGAGCACAGCACAAATAAATTAAATGTCAAAATAAAACACTGCATGACCTTCTTATCCGAATTTATCTAAACGTTTTTATGTTAATATAAAGTGCGGAATTATTGTTTTACTCTCATGTTGAAGGAATGAAGGAATATCATATCGTACGTGTGTTAGTGGATGACAAAATTCATCCAAATAAAAAAACTAAATATTGACTAAAAGCTGCTATCTTGTATATCGGCAGAACTGAACGTTAGAAATAATTTCAAAAATAAGTTAGAACGAGCAGCGAAATAAGATGATAAATAAATTATATGGGATATAAAATAAAAGCAAAGAATGCGTGATATACACCAAATTAGTATATACAAACATGTCAATGACATTGTGGATTGCAATATCGAGCAGTTGCAAGATAGAAGGCTATTCAAAGAAGCTCCAATGTAATAGAAATGAAAACCCAAGGCTCTAAGTAAACGTTGGGATGTAACCAAGCATAATATGCCCTACTTATATAGGTCCATATAATTTTAAGATATATTTTTGTTTCAAAAAAGTAGTCATTTTTTTTTAATAATCACAGTTTCTTTTGAATATTATTGCTTGTATACGGTCCCCGCCGATTGAGCTTTATTTTACAGATTATACAGATGCATGTGTTCGTACATCAAGTAGTGTAGAATTTATCAAAAATAAACGCATTTATTATAAACAATGTTGGTCCCTTGATCCTAACATCAAAAAGACCTGCTTACTTGTTTTCCTATTGAAACAAAATATGTGTTTGTCAGAAACACAATGCCCCCTATTGCGTCGCTTTAAAGCCTTGTATTTGACATTTGACCTTGAATGATGACCTTGACCCCTCACCCCTCAAAATGTGCAGTTCCATACGATACACATGCATGCCAAACATTAAGTTGCTAACTTCAATACTGCAAAAGTAACGACCAAGGTTAAAGTTAAGTGACAGACACACAGACTCACACATACAATGACAGACAGACAAGGCTAAAAACAAGATACCCCCGTTCATTCGACCCGGGGGCATACAATTTGCCATTAAATTACATTGATCGAAAGCAAAGGTTATACTATGAAATAACATAAATGTACATTACCGGTAAGTGTATAAGAAAACACATCAATTGAATCAACATAGTTTTCCTTTACCAAGACCATCTTAACGAAAATCTAAAGCGCAACCACTTAACCACGATGGCTTCTTTACAATAATGGTATTATTCAGCTTCTTAATTGTATTTAGTGGAAAGATTAACAGAACCGTTGTCCCTTGTGGTGGCATCGGTTTGGTCTTCACATTCACGTTATGTTTAATAACTGGCTTGGCTGACTGAATCTTACTCTGTCTGGCAGTTTGCGCGTAATTTCCGTCAATTATTCTTAGGTTTACCATCCCCCCTACCTGTATTGTTCATTGCCCAAGGTTTTGGAATAGCATTGTCTCGTGTTTAATGAACATAATGGTAAAAGTATTTTGTAATAACCTTTACTTTTTGCAATCAACATTACAATTTTTGGGGCTATTACGCATTAAAATAAAGAACACAAGATCCAATATGATATGTTACGTCATGGCTCGGACCTAAATATATACCACTGACTTTAAAAAGAAAAAACCGGAGTTGAAATGTTTACATTTATGATACGCCCTATACAATAGAACCAAGAAGATGGATAACGTTATTTATTTGACCTAATAATATGATATGTACAAAAATATAGTTTGGTTTACTAGTCAATACACGCCAAGTAACTTGGCCGTGATGTGAATAACTTCATATCATATTGAACAATATGAACGGTCAAATGTTGTATTTTACACAGTATTTTTAAAAAGCTACTCGAGATAATTGGTTTCTTCGTACAGACGGACAATGATTAGTTGAAATTAATATATAGCAAGAATAAAGTAAGACTATAGTTAAACCGAAAGTACATAAGACATGAGCCGCGCTCTGTGAAAATGAGGTTTATTGCATGTGCGAGAAGTGTCGACCCACTGCCGTAATGCAAACCACAGTTTAATGATTTGTTTGAAAACAAATCAAATTAATTATTAAAAAGCAGTTTTACAAGTATATTCGGCAAAACACCTACCGGAAAGTTGACTGCCTGATTTAGGTGCAACACTTTAACTGGATTTATGATTTATGAATTACGTTTAAATTAACAGACGAACGGTGCCCGTGCTATTTTAAGTATAACGAACCCGTATCTTTAATAATTCTTAAGTTTTTCGTAAGAATTTTGCAATTCTTACGTACGAACGTTCTTACGCCAATTCTTACGAACGTTTTATAAACACGTTCGCAAACTTAAGAATTATTACGAATCTTACGAACATTTAACCAGTCTAGTTCTTCAATTGAAGGTTTGAAATGATGTCATATTATAATTTGGCGCTATTTGTTAGATTAATTCTACGACAGGCATTAAAGCCTACTGATTACGCATATATTTTCCCCCCTTTTATGTAAATGTGAAGTCGTACGCAAACATTCTTTCAAATGAGGTCGACGTTATTTGACACGAAATGTGTGTTTGCAATACGTTAACTGCACCCGATATGAATTGAGGTGAACTAAAACATGTATAATGGGATATCTTTTACACAAATATATTATTTAAAATGGAATTCTGTGGCATTTTAGTTGTAATATTTTCTTTGCTTATACGTCAGATTGCAATATTACTTTATTAGTAAAGAAATTTGTCTGTTTGAGCTATTTTGTCAAAACTTTACATATTAATATATTTTGTATCAAATAACATCAATAACAGCTGCTTTCAGTACAATAATGTTTGAATTTGTGTTCATTTGTTTACAGTCACTTCTCTTGAGATAACTAAGAACAACATTAATCAATGCCATGACATAACGCTTTTTTTTTAATTCAAGTAAGTGATGCATTAAATTGCATGTTAGACCCATTTATAGTTTTGCTGTGTTGTAATGGTAGTCAAAATAATAATATCAATAATATGCTGACATCTTAAGGGTTAAAACCAAGTTCCAAAAAATCCGATTTTACCACTTAATTCATACGCAATAAAAGTAGTTCTTCGCAGATCTCAATAACCCGCCTTGTAAATACAGAACATCACTTTATAACATGACAGTGTCATAAAAAGTGTTAAAAAAATTATTGAAGCAAAGTTGCTTAGCATTGACTACGACAATTGGCACAATCTGTACACCGTTCTATATCAGGGTAAGTGGATTTTCTTTTGTATACACATAACAAATAAAGTATGAGTGTTTTCCTGATAGGTTAATTATGTAGTAGAAAGCTATTTTAGGCTATTGAAATTGATGCCAACAATAACAGTTTTTTTTGCGGCCATGTTGGTATTGTTGTATATCTTTACCGCCTATGTAGACGAACCTCTACCAGATCTAAAGAGTTGAACAAAAGGTTATCGTTCCCACCACCAGTATCTTGTAGTCTATGTACACTGTAGTATGTACACAAATATTGTCTTTTCTTACAGTCTCTGAGCTTCTGCACTCAACCGCTATCTGCAATAGTATTGATAATACTGCTAACTGGACTTTATATTGCTTAACATATTGAACCTTGGCACATCTAGAGAATATAGCAGTCTTTTATAGTGATATTCAATTAACTATAGTTTACGAGGTTTGACACTTCCCAAGTGAGTACTGTAATCTAATAGGACTCCGACCTTATTATGTTGTGTTTGCTCGTAAAAATGCACATTTGTCCGCAGTTCACATTGTGTCGCGTCGTCCTGAAGTATTGGTACTCTTATTGTTTGTAACATATCACTCTGCAGTATAAATTGAAATTGTGTTGTTTTTTAAAGGTGATATAATAGACCTGTTAACGAAAAAGCGAGGCTGTCTGAAATGGACTCCCCATTTGAAGTGTTGATATTTAGATCATGCTTGTGTATCTTCTTACCGATGTCTATCAAATTTTCGGGGGCGTTAAAGAAACTGACCTTCAGATTGCGTAGATGAAAACATCAAAGTAAATTTTAGATTATTCCGACTTTTTTGTTATGATCGTTAAGAAGACATCACATTTTGCTAAGGGCATATTTTATTTTACTTAAATGCACTGAAAAAATAAGAATTTCACATTTTTATCGATATAATTTTAAACCCGCTTGTCACGGGGAAAACATTGACTTTATAATTACAAAAAATGCCGCATCTCGAGTATATGGTTACATAGCCGTGATACCTAAGGCGTCGTGACTTTTGCTCAAACATCATTTGACCCGAGGGTCCCGGGTTCGGATCAAACCATATTTAGCAATGCCAAGTAAATCAAGAGTGACCTCCCTTGCGAAAGCTTATGAATATTCATTTTAGGCAAAACGTGACCCGAGTATTGGAACCAATTTATAACGGTCGGAAAATAGTCTTAAACGGCGACGATGGGTGCAAAAATTGTCATTTTCAAAAAGAAAAATGATGAGATTTATCGAATAACTTATATTTTTCAATGTTATCGTTCTTTTGTAAACGAAAACTAAATTTGAAAAATTCAAAAAATGTTTCCAACCGAAAGGAAGACGATTACGGTGTGTTTTCTGGTTTGTTTCAATGCACAAATATGTCCGTTAGTTAATCTGTTTCCCCTTTAGTAAAAGATAACGCGGATGCACGAATTTTGGTCATTTTCATGCCCACCCATTTGTAAACAAGCAAGAAAAATGCGATCGGCAGTTACGGGAAGTCAAAATAAATGCCGTTCTTTTCTGGCTTATCTTGAGAAAAGCATATATTACACGTTTTTACTATGTTTTAAAAAGTAAAATATGGAAATGCTTTATGATCACTGTTTGATTTGCTAGCAAAAAATGTGTTGTTGTTTTTCACTTTTGTATTCGTTCCCAAAATGGTTCGTACTTTAGATTATGTGAGATTGTACCATTTTACACTGGAACAGTTCAAGACTCTGTTAGAGTGGAAACACTAATTATAATCAGGGTTTTTTTACCTTATGTAAAAGATGCAAAATATCGGCGTCTTTCCCCAGCAATCTAGGCTGTTTTTCCCCTTTCCGGACCGACAAATTCCCCCAGCGGAAGCATTTTTCCCTCCATAAAACAGTTAAAAACAATTAAATTCTACAAATTCGTTCGAAATATTACAAAACGCCAATTGGTACCCGTCAACTTATGGTACACGCCGTACTGTACCGAATAAATTTTACGACAATTATTAGCTTCCATGGCCGATTTACGATAACTTTACCTCGCTTTACGTTAACTGTCGACAAAATGTCGCACAACTGGAAAAGTTACCGAAAAACAAACAAAAAAGTGCGAATAACCATGTCATAACAACTTCCTGATAAAACTAATGGGTGGTGACCATGTAACAAGTCCTGTTGTACGGTCTGAAACTGTCACAGCCAGTCCCTGTCAAGACGACCTCAGTCTGGCACAGCCGGCCACAGTCAGTCCCTGTCAAGAAGAGATTACTCTGACAAAGTCAGTCATAGTTAGTCCCAGCCAATATGGTCATGATGCAACAGAGCCGTTTGAGTCTAGTGAAATCCTAAATGCATCAACAGTGCATTCTAATTCTGAAAAGTATGGCATCAATTCCGCAGTCAGTTAATGCCAAGTGGTTACAGAGCCTTCATAGCCTGTAACAGCAAGATCCGTTTCATGTGTTGAGCCAGAGATGTCCGGGTCAGTAATATCAGAGGCTAAGAAAAGGATACTTGGTAGTGACTGTGCAGAATCAGATGCCCGCAGGTTCACCAGGGGCAAGTATGAAGCTAAATTTCAATATACTATACTATAACCAGTGGAATATGCTACATTTGCAAATACTGCAGGCTTTTTTACATCACCAGGGGATGAAAGCACACCTTATGTTACATGAGGTGCGGTGTTCAACTCTCATCCTACACAAAGGCTTGAAGTAAATGAACGCAGTCGGAACCACACAGACAGTCTTGAAAAATATATAAAAAATCTAGATGTAGCCCACTTGTTAACATGCTTCAGAATTGAAAGGTTCAACAAAACAACATTCCAAGAAACAGGAGCAACATTAAGAAATTGTTCAAAGTGTGTGCTGTTCTAGTCCAGAAAAATTTGGCACAAAGTAATTTTTAAGATGGTGTTAACTTCATTGAAATGCTTAGCGATCCAGAAATTGCGGAAATTCTGAACGAGGATGTATTATAACTGTCGAGTACCTCTATAACTTACCTTACCACTGTTCTGAGTGATTTCCTACGGCAAAAACTTCTAGCAGATCTAAAAGCCTGCGGCAAATATACATTACATGCGGATGAGAGTACGGACACATCCAAACGGACTCAACTTTCACTATTTGCTCGATGGGTGAGGAAATCTGGGTCATGTGAACATTTCATAGGGATTGTACCTATTCTGTCAGAGGCAAGAGCTCGAGCTGAAGATTGTTCGGTTTGTGTGCCTAGATGGATGCAATACCATGAGCGGCGAACAAAAAGGGATGTCTCAGGAAAGTGTATGATTTAATTAAAATTCATCTATAATAAATTAATATTTAATAACAATTAAGCCAATTTCATTTTTTTATCACTCGTTATTTATTTTTGCCCTCAGAGTAGACCCAGGCCAGTCTGCATTAGCAACAGGCTCATCTTCTGCCATCTCCTGTAAAATTATGTTTTAACAACTTTTCAAGTATTTAATTATTACTTCATCATAGTTTTACTTAAAAAAATCTAAAATCAATTACTATTTTAACTTGGAATTCATTTGTTTTTTAATTTGCACATAAATTTCGAAGTTGATATTTAAGTTTAAAATAACTACTAATTGTGTACAAATCCACCCTTCAAAGACGCGTACGTCATGAAAGTCCGTACAGTTTGTATACTGCCGTAACCACCGACTAGCCCTTTGCTTTGTGCATATGATGAAAGATAGTCCGCTCCTTGAGGATGTCGATGCAACGCTAATTGCGATATGGAAAGTGTTCCACTTCTCGCTCCAAAGAGCTGTAACTTTCAAGACTGTACAAGAGGCCTATGGTGAGAAGCCTCTCACATGTGTACGAGCAGCACCAACAAGGTTTGTACATAAAATAACATGTTAAGTGCATGCTAGTATGCAGCTTTCTCCTTTACAGATGATATTTATTATCACAGTCAAGGCGTCATTGAGGTCATCACGAAATAACTCCTAAAGGTTTGATCCTTTTTAAAATAGATGCTTTATTCACCCATTGGTCTTTGAACATTTTGCCTCCTGTATAGGGCTACCAGACAAGCCTGTGCCAGTCTATACACTTCTGACTAGTTATCAAAATATATTCATGGCTGAAATAAACCATTTAGTTGAAATTAAATGATTTTGTATTTGTTTTGTGTATAATACTATTACAAATTACACAATTCAAGTGATGAAATCTTGCATACGGTTTCCAGATTATCTACAGAACACTGGGACTCCCTTAGAGTACTCTCTACTCACAGAAATTGAATCTTCCTTCGGTATTCATTCGCCAGTGTTAGCAGCGTTCAGCCTCCTAGATCCTAAGTGCTTGCCGGACAATGTACACGAATTGGTTAATTATGGGAATGTAAGTTTTAAGTGCGACAGTGTATATAAACGATTATCAGTAATACTTTTGGTCTGCGTTCAAATATTAGAAATAATATTTTATTATTCAATAGTATTTCTAAAGCATAATTGTAGGTATAATTTTTCACAACAGTTGTGTAAAATATCATAATACCCACATGTATGCTTAAGAAATTATTTGAACCATATAGGAAAAAGCCACAGTGCTTGCACAGTTTTGCGGAAATAAGAAGGTCGATGACTATGAAGGGCAAAGGAATATTGCTGTCCCTGCCTTTGGCAATACTGCCAATTTGATCAATATTCTGAAAGCATTCAGACACCTGCTGTATAAATATACCGGTACAAATTTGTATTAAGTTAGTCTTTTTTACTTGACGGTTGAACTGTTCTGAAAAGTTTGAAAGTTCAATGTTCTGTTTGACTTTCTGTTCTACATCTTTTATGTCAGTGAAAGCCTTCTGACACCAGCTGTATATAAGTTTGTGCAAAGTTTGAAACAGAACAGTTTGAACGTTTAATATGCTGTTTTACAAGTGTTGTATTTATAAGGAAACCAACTGTATTTTGAAATCAAAACAAGTTTTGTAAACCCTCAAACATGTAACTGCAGAGTATGGCTATTGAAAATACACAACAGACAGTTTTACTTTGCAATTAACTATTTTAAGATAGATTATTTGTTTCAGCTAGTATCAAAAATGTAGTTTAACAGTTTTTGCCATTTTTCAGTTCAGGTCTGTCAGACTATTAAACAAATTATTCTTCATGACCTGTGTCAAAACCCCTGGCTCAGCTTAAAATTAAAAATTACAAAGCCAACACACAACTTATATTAACTATGTTGTTCATCTAATTTTTAAGCAGAGCGGTCACGACACCCTGCTGGCTGTATACCAAGAGCTTGCCAATGACAAGATGATGAGGGCATGTTATCCGGGTGTGTTTGAGTTTTATCCCCGTTCATCCCCGAGTGTACGGCTGTAATCGAGAGAGGTTTTTTGCTTATGAACAACATTGCAACAGAGCTCTGCACCTTGGGACAACCAACATTAGATGCTCTGATGCGTATCAGCAGTTTCCAAGAACTGTCAGACAGGTTATTGAAAGAGGAGGACATGGCAGTATTATTGGACATGTTTAAGGGGAAGAAAAATAGGGAAAAGCTTCTGCAAAATTGTGTTATGAAATGTTAAATTAACCAGAAACATTGATCTATGAAGAAAATAACAGTCTTCTTTAACCCATGTAACAATAAAAGTAAGGCTCTTAACATTTTCCCCCATTAAGGAAAACACACGCACAATTTTTCCGCAAAAGTGGGAAAATCAGATCCAAATCAGATGCCACAGTCACATAATTCAGGGCCATTGCTACACTTTTCGAGACTCGGGCCGGGGCCCTTAGAAGTGGGAAATTTCGCGTTGTTTTGGGGGAAAAGAGGGAATATTAGAAGATTTAAAAAAACGCTTTATAACTATGCACTTACCATTTAACACTTAAAATTGCTATATGTCAAAATAATGTTTTTGGAGGGGGAATTTTAAGCTGAAATAGGGGAAACAAGAAGATTAACACTTCAACTGTATAAGGTCAGCATACATGTACACTGTTTCTGGCAGTAAAAGAGCGTGGATCCGTTTACATTTACTTCAGTTTCGTCACTTAACTTCTTCCCAAGCACACTAAATCTAGCCCCATGCCTTCAGCGCCTACAGCGCTTTGATTTAGTTATGTCAGTAAAAGCCTTACATTGCTAGATTTTACCCACATAATATAATTTAAGAAGAAAAAAAACACAAACATGTAATTCCCCATGGGAGACTTTCGAATAAAATTTCGTTTTTCTTGACCACTCGGACAAACTGAATATTAAATGTGATTTAACAGAAATTAACGGTAACAACAGGATATTTAACAATAATTCAATCATAACTCTTTATAATTTTATTCCATACAAATGATGATAACTCATACGAAAAGCTGTATTTTCAGTTCAGAGTTTCAGTGTCCACATTATTACACATTATTACTTGCATTTCACTCCTTGATGTACAGCATTCTTTCATATTCTGTATATGTGACTAAAATTTTGAAAATGGTCCTTTCGAAATATGTACGTACAGTTCCCCTAGAATTTTATGATTAATTTTGTAAATGGAATGCATACCATTATTTCAATAGTTAATTCATAAGATTAAGTACCTGTTTTGAGTAAGGCCCTAAAACTTGCAAAGCCCTCTTTATTGTATCTCAAATTGTGAAAAGCAATTCTGACTGATTTGTATTTTTTTGCTTACATTGAATTACTTTTTGTCATATTTTTTCTTGATTAGTAATCATGCTGTACGAATTAAAAGTACGTATAGTTTGTGGAACTCTAATAGAACAATCAAAATTATCACAGAAAAAATATAAAGTTTGTTTTTGCTTACATATCAACTAGCTACATGTATTCCCGTAAAATATGTTATTGTTTTTATTTGAAACATGACAGTTTGAAGCTTTTATAAAGTAAAGTTTTTTAAGTAAAAACATGTTAAGTTGTGATAATAATCGAGATTTCGAACTACAACCACTGATTAAAAGCTACTAAAAGCTATTTAGAGAACTTTTTCGATACATTAAGTATTGCTCAAACCCTAGTTTACTATAAACATATGTAAATGATATTATACAAAAGAAACTACCTTTTTTACAAAGGGAAAACCTTTGTGGTTCTTCGCCTGTTTTGAACATTCCATTTATAATATATCACTGACGCATTAAACATAATCAAAGATAACATTCCAGCTAATTCAATCCTAGAAGGAAACTTTGATTTTGTTGCACTGTAGAGTCGTAAGAAGTTGCCACAATACATATTTCCGTGTATTTTGACGCTCTGTATCAATCATCCATGTATTCCATCCAGTTTTCTCAATACATTCCAGATTCACATAGACTTAACTTACCTTTTATATAAGAGTCGCTTTTTAAATAATCCTCTCGTCTGTATTTAGACAATGCTTATCCAGTAATAAAAAGCGTTGTTAGTGGTAATTCAAAAGAAACGTTACAATACACTTTGTTTAAATTAAACCTTCTTTTCTCATCGCGATTTCGCAAGCAATGGAAACAACTGTGCTCTCTATAATATAATAAAGATAAATCATTAAAATGTTAACACATTAACTGACTTTTTCATTTTTAAGAGATAAGTCATGCTTCGTTTAAAGAAGACAAGCACTTAACATCGTTGTTTTCTTTTATTTTGGAAAATGTGTGAAAACGTTCACTCGCTTAGGCGGCCATATTTGCGAACGCTACGACAGCCCTTGACCATTTGTAACTTTAACATTGGAACTTACGCATTCGGAGCAGGTGGTTGCGTAAGAATTTGTTTATGAAACGCTCGAATTTTCGTACGCAGTTTGTAGACAGCTCCGCCTAAAAATGCAAACAGTACAATGTTTAAAGTTGCTGATTGTATGCCCTTATTATATTTCGCTTCTATGTTCGTTAATACTTGATGTTTAAACTGACGTATTTCTTTCATATTAGTTGTAGTTAAATCGTTATATTAATAATATGTCTCTTCAAATTGAAAGTAGATTTAAATGCATTAAGTGTCATCGTAACTTGAATTTATACGATTTAAAAGTCTGAATATATTACTTAATTTACAAGACAGTACTTAAATGACAACACAATTTAACATGTTCTGTCTTAGATACTAGTGGATAACTATATCACATTAATTTACTTTTTGGGTTGTAGAAACAATCGTTTCATACATGACACCATTCATGACTTAGACCTTGTATCAATAAAGGCAATACTATATGGGGCATGGAAGCGTGTGAATGCAGGTAAGAAAAGGATTCGGAATCAAATATAGTTTCTAGAATATCTGATTTAGTATATCAGTACATGATATCAAATACAATTAAACGTATTAATAAATGCAAAACAGTCTATGCTATTACGCTGATGAACCCTCAAGTTGACGCGTATTTATAATTTCACATGTATATTTTCCTAGGTAATCATCTAATCAAATCACATGTTTTATTTAATAGTTGTTTAATTTAAAATGTATCAATTGTAACATAAATTTGAATACATCTGGTATCAGTGAAATGTTTGGGCAATTTATATATAATATCAAAACTGTTTAAGTCCCTTTTATGTTTTTCGATTGCCATGTTTTACTTCCAAAATTGTGAATACGATAAAGTCATTTAGAAATCTGCTTATATTTATGTTGCATTGTATATTGGACAAATAGGCATGCCATATATAACAACAGCTCTTAGGAAAGTTTGAGGTTTGTCCCTCTTACAACCGGTTAAAAATCTTACTTAACTATAGTACGACGGTAACTCGTGTTAAAGACATGTAGTTGTTTTGTGTGCCTTTGTTATTAACTTTCGATTATGATAATGTATTATATGCAATAAATAACTGCAAACGGTGATCCAGAGTTCTCTTCTTCTAATGCAACTGCTGATTTAAGAGTGTTTCGCTCTTTAGATTGATGTTTGTGTCTCTCCTGCAATGATGTCTGTTTCTGAAAAACATTTGGGGTTAACACCGTATTGGTGGCTAGCCGTAACTCACACTTAGCCCAGGCGTAATCACAAACCAAACATGGTTATAAAAGGCGCTTAATCGATAAGCACGTGAAGACAGAAAATAATAACATTAATGCCAGAGCGGAACGCATAAATCGAATGATGAAAACATGTTTTAATGTATAATTGTCGTTAGAATTTATTCATCTTTACATACGATCAGGGGGAAATTATTAAGATCTAAGAATTCATGAATACTTCCCATCTATAACATATGTTACATTATCAAGCGATGTGAGCAATATGAACACATTGCAGATCTTAACGCAGATTATATCTACTGTATCCGAATATAACAAATCAAACTGCTGTAGCATTTAATAAAACCAATCCCGAAACTCAATATTTATGACTTGTATAGACTGCGAAATTAATTAAATGAACTAATCTTACACTAAGACGCTATATTCCTTGTGCGAATTTTCACACATTACCTATGCGTATTCATAACGCGTATCCACCAAGGAACCGATATTTAATTCACATTGGCATACAAGAATAATCTTTGATGCGAAAAAAGTATGAGACATTGAAGACGCATGACTTGCAAGCTAATTGTAACCTAACAACGCAAACATTGAAACCCTAAAAGTATCAACAAGTCGTGTGTGCGACCTCACATGTTATAACTGTCGTTATGCAAACCACTGTATAAATAATTTGTTCGAAATAAAATCAAATTAATTATTAAGAAGCCGTTTATTCGGCAAGAAAACCTACTCGATATTTGACTGCCTGATTTAATTGGCAGACGCGTGAAAGAATATTGTCAATTCCACTTGCTTATGATCGGATTTATTGCTATACTGGCTTACTCCGTGAAATCATTAATTTTGTAATATTGAGATTTTAACAGTAAAACATTTTGGAAAATAATTCAGATATCTGATTACAAGTTCATTTAAAATGAATTACACTCATTTAGCCATTTTAGGTCTTTCCTTATTTTATGATTATCGTACGATAGTTAGTCACAGAACACTGTTGTTGTTTATTTTGCTGTTTGCGCAGTTGTTATGTAGTTCATCAGCTTTTTTGGAGCGGATGGCTATGAAGTGATTCGTATGTAGGCCAACTCAGTTTTATTCAGTGTTCATGTGCTGTTTTATACTGTTGCAACATAAATAAAGAGGTCTCTGTAAATAAGTTAGTTTTCGATAAATTAACACAATCAACTAGTGGTAATGTAGTAAGACAGTGTTTTAAAAAATAAATGTAAAATCTCAATATTTACCGAAAGCTACAATAAGTGACAATATTTTGGGTTTATACGTGTATATAGTTGAAGGTTATCACAAGAGAAGCTGCATTTATAAATAAAAGGTTGTAATGCTAAGAAGAATGGTGCCTCTTTTGCGGATATATGTCATCCGTACCTATGCTTGTTTGAGATGTTATCTTTTGTTGCAAACAGAAGTGAATGCATATATTCATAAGACAGTATATGTAGCATTTTTGCTACATACTTCTTAATTGTAAATATTTTTAACACAGTTCCGACATTAAGTTAATATTGATGTTACTTCCAGGAAATGAGGCATCTGTGCACAAGACCAAAATATCGTTCATTTTTAACAGATATACGACGATTTGAATAATCAACGCAATTCCTTGGCAATTCCTTAGAAACATACTTTTTTCTGCACACAAGTATCTTGAGAACACAATTAATTTCCATTTTCAATCAGTTGTGTCAGATAATGATATATCTACATTTGAATGAGTTCTACCACGTAATGAGTGCATACAGTAGTTGTGTTCTTCTCAAAATATTGTATTTATGTATTAATTCACGAAATTATTTAAATGTTTACAGACACAAACAAAGCCAGTGAACGTTCATTGACATTTAAAATATCCGACGGGATTGGTATTGAACATCGAGTGGGAGGCCTCAGAAGATATTTTGTATATGATTGAAGTCGCTGAGTTCAACTGTGTTATCATTGTTTCGGACGTTGACTTGTTTCTTCGAATGAGAAAAAGAATTGACGTAAACACGGGATTTGCTTGTGGAATGCAATCGATTTATGTAGAAATAATCTGCCCAAAATGTGCGTGTTTTTTTACTTATTATCCACAGAAGTATTGCATGCGAAGGACATTACGAATACACATATTGGTAATGCTTAAGCAAATAATGGTTTTAAAAAGAAAAAGTCAACAGAACATATGTTAGTAAGTATGTACTCATCAAGTTGCTCAGGAAATGGTAGAAGGTTGTCAAGGACTACGTCATATTGCTAAAATCCATCTTTAACCTAAACTTACTCAAATATATAAAACCCGTTTCTACCTTATGTATCTCTTCTTACTTAATTGTTACATAAGTCAAATAACAAGTTCTTTCTTGTAACTTACTGTTTTGTATTTTACAACAGTTTGTATGCCCCCGGATCGAAAGATCGAGGGTATATTGTTTTTGGCCTGTCTGTCTGTCTGTCATTGTGTCAGTCAGTCATTGTATGTGTGTTTTCCAAAACTTTAACCTTGGTTAAAGTTTTATAACGTTTGCAATATTGAAGGTAGCAACTTCATATTTGACATGCATGTGTATCTCATAGAGCTGCACATTTTGAGTGGTGAAAAGTCAACGTCATCCTTAAAGGTCAAAGGTAAAATATAATTGAATTTTTCTTTCCTAAAACTTTAACCTTCGTTAAAGTTTGGTCATAACTTTTTTTTTTTAATTTAAGATAGCAACTTGATATTTGGCATGCATGTGTATCTCATGGAGCTTCACGTTTTGAGTGGTGAAAGGTCAAGGTCAAGGTCATCCTTGAAGGTCAAAGATCAATGTTATGGCTTTAAAGCGGCGAAATAGGGGGCATTGTGTTTCTGACAAAAACATCTCTTGTTTCTATCAATTTTATAAGAAATGCTCACCCTTTACAATGTTCCAAAGAAATATGATAATGGGATGTGAGATTCAGTTTGAACAATAAGTAACAAAGAGCTGTCGATGTATATTAACAATTTGGAATATAGAAACGGAAATGTTATATAATACAAATCATATCAATAAAAGCCAATATAAGAACGAATGATACAAACCAGATCAAGTATATCAAACACCATGGCAATTAAAGTTGAGATTGCAAAATCTTTCAAATGCAATATAAAAACTAAACTGCGACATGTACTAGCTTTAATACCAGAAAAAGCTTTATTATATTATGACGAAAGTTTCAATGTACGATAAGAAAGTTGGATGATATAAAGCTTGATTCTTTGAGCATAATATTTCCTTTGATTATTAAGCCCATAAAACGATCATCTTTGCTGTACACGTGTAGTTTATTGTTTGCAGTCTCATTATCGAAATGGCATTTTAATAGGAGTCTTTAAGTATCATAAACACAATTTAAGTAGTTAAATTATATAAAAATGAAAAAATAACTCTATTTTACAGATAATGTTTATATAACAATATTTAATTGATATTAAATAAAAATAAACACGCGTTGTATAGACAACGTGTTAAGTTGATTTGGACGTGTTCACATACGTTTGTATTTTTTGAAAATGTCATTGAATAATTTTACTCACAAATCTCTCATATTTGGAATAACTATCATTAGTTGTGTTGGAAAAAAAATCAAAGTTGAATACAAAAAAAATGTGTCATCACTGGGGTCATTTAAAAAAACAATAGCTAAGGCTCTACCACTGGACCACACTGGCTTCTTATATACATTGTATATTTAAACACTATTAAGACTCGTTTTTTCTATATTGTAAAAAAGCTATACAGTAAATTTGAATTTAAAACGATGCCTACTAATGATTTTCCATTTTAAAAACGATATTTTAACATTTTGTCTACATGAAAAGCGTTAGGTTACTTATTTGTATGTAAGCATACATTTGTTTTATAATGATCCACCCACGTTACGTGGCTTAAATAAGGATCCCTATCGAAAAAATTGACAATCGCAAGACTTTCTGGAGGTTTGATTGGCTAATTGGTGCATTTACATCATGAGAGCGTTACTATAAGTGTTTCATCGGTTAACGAAACAATGACCTATGATTGAATCCGATCCTGATAAGAAGATACACACCTGTCTGAAATTTGTGAATTAATTATACATTTGATGTAGATTAACTACTGGTAACGCAATTCATTAAAGTTTATGCTAGGTATGTCCCTTGTAACATTTTTATATAAAACAAGTTTAAACATGAAATGATTTTTTAACACGACAGTCGGCGTTAAGATTTAAACGCCCTAAACTTAGAACAAAAGAAACATTGTTAATCGGACCAAATTATATAAAATTGACTAAAAAAACGTAGTCTACATGTATGTTGAAATTTATCTTTGGATAATTTCTCCGAAATTATTATCAAAATAACCAAGTTGACCCGTACCGTGATTATTTAGACATAATTGTATCATTTTACAAATAGAGCTTGTCACAAAAGCAACAAAGAATATACTCGCCACTTCGTTTGGCAATATGTAAAAAGTTGATAAGAAAGATACCGATGGAGGCGGAGATTTATGATCAAAGAAGCATGGTTTTAAAATACGTTTTCAATCATCACTTTATAATGTCTCGCAAAATTATATGAGATTGTTCCAGAGCAAAGGCTATTTCAATTCATATGTTAGTATTTGAGTGCATATACATCATGTGACCGGGCGGGGTGTGAACTTCTTCATATCATATGAAACAATATGAACATGTAAATGTTGAACATGATAACGTGTAGAATTGAAAACAATTTTTATTTAATTTCTTGGGTTTATTAGTCTTGTTCGCTGATTGATGCGTGAACACATGTATAGTCGTATATGTATATACAAGTAAAAAATATCTGCACAACGTTTTTGCCAGCTGTTGTTATAATGATTAACTTGATCCGGGCGTTTAGAACTGATATGATTTAGAACTGAAAGCCAAATTAGTTTAAACATTAGTTACCTGCTTTAACCTCTGGAATGATAGAAAGGATGGCTGTTAGCAGACGTGGTAATACCGTTACATCAATCGGGGATCTAGACTGATTGGGAAAGTTGGAGAATCCCCTTTTGACTTGCCCGATTGGGAAATATTGATTGCAAAAATGCCAGATCAAGCAAGAAACCAACCATTTATCATAAACCTTGGCAAAACGTGTCCGGGCATCACACATCTCATCCAAAGAACAACTAAGATAACTGAATCCAATATTAAAACAATTATTTTAAATTTAACCGCAGCGATTTTTTAAAAATGTCGTTGTTCATCAGATATTCAAGCCCAAAGTTGAGCAACTTTTAGTTGAGCAACTTTTAGCATCAACATTTTCCGCACTAACCTGTTTTGAACACAAACTTGCCAGAACGAGCAAGTCGTCGAGACATTATTTAATCACTTGCCCGTTTTGAATTTGAAATTCCCGAAGGAGCAATAAAATGCGCTCTGTTTCTATGTGGATCGGTGCATAGTGTTCAGGCATGACAGAAAATATCCAAGAAACGCATTGAACAAATGAATTCAATCTTAAAATAATTATCTTACATTACACCGTTGCGATTTTGTAAAGCGCCGTTGTTTTTCAGATGTTCAAACACAAAGTCAAAATCTCTATTACGCGCAAAATCAACGAAAATTTCGTTAAGTCTTTCGTAAAATAAAGTTAACACCTTAACAATCAGTGGTCCTTATAGCAATAGCCAAAATTTCAACGCTAGATGTGGTATGATTACATAGATTTTTGTAGGTACAAAATGCTCGTTTTTATTTATTTGTGGCCACCATTGATTCCCGCGAATATATCTATTCATACGACACACGAACACCATTTAAGTGTTCATGTGTCGTATGAATAGATATGCAAAACAATAATAAAAACGAGCATTTTGTATCTACAAACATCTATTTTACCAGACCACATCAGGCGTTGAAATTTCGGCAAATACCATAAGGAACACTGATTTTTAATTGGTTAAGTTTATTTTACAAACAATTGTACGAAATTTTCGTTGATTTTTGAGTAGTAATGTTACTTTAAACGATTTAAGTATTTATTAACATTTTGTGCACTTACCATTTTGGAATCAAACTTGCCCGAATAGAAGGAGCAAATCGTCGAGTATTCCTTATTTTATCACTTGCCCGTTTTGACATTTAATTTCCCGAACGAGCAATAGAAGGCGCTCCGTTTTTCCATGTGGATTGATGTTTGATCTTCGGACTTGACAGAAAACATCGTAGAAACACATTGGACATATACATTCAATCTTATAACGATTATCTAACATTTCGCCGTTGCGATTTTCTTTAAGTGCCGTTGTTTTTCAGATATACACACTCAAAGTTGAACGATTTAAGAATTTATTAACATTTTGTGCACTTGTCCGTTTTGGAATCAAACTTGCCCAAAGGAGCAAGCCGTCTAGCTGGCACCGTTTGACCAACTTAACCGCTTTCCTGAACGAGCAAGAGAATACACCCCTTTTTATTATGCTTTAGCGTATGATTTAAGGCATCACAGAACCTATCAAAAAATACCTTTATTATTGAATTTAATCTTATATCAATTATTTAACATTTCACCATTGGGATTCTCTCAAAATTCCGTTGTTTGTCAGATACTCAAACACAAAGTCGAGAAATTTTATTCATTCATTTCATTCATATTTTACAAACTTTCCCGATTTGGGCACAAGTCGTGAAATTGAATCTATTATTATTTGCGACAGTTGCCCGTTTTGAAAAATACTGTCATCAACGAGCAATAAAATTTTACCCTTTTCCATATGCCTCGGCTAATGGGCTACTGGCAGCTTAAACATATTCAAGAAAAAATCTTGAATATCTAAATCTTATCTATTTAGTAATTATTTGAAATTAAACCGTAAACTTTTAAAAGGATGGTTATTTTTCAGATATTAAAGCGACACAGTTAACCATATTTAGAAACTTGTAACAGTTCTACACTTGTCCGTTTTTGACAGTTTTATTCCTGAAGGAGCGAGTCTTCATATACACAAAATTATAAATTAAATTATAAGACTTTTGTACAAAAACGTAACTGAACGAGCATTTTATGGCAACTGACATTGGACTTATGTAACATACTGGGAAAATGGTGGGACAATTTAGAAAGACATGTGGAACTGAATTTCAACCTTACCACTGGAACTTACAAAGTGATTAAGCTATATTAAATAGACGACACATTAAAGCTCAATCCTTAGATATTTTGGACAGATTATACAGTGATAAGCATTATAGATATCTTAACACAATAAAGGCATCGTTTTGTATGGGATGTATGCAGCATGTCGAACAGACCTGTACGGATTGTGGTAGAAAGAGGACTGCTTATGAACCAGTGCAACACGTTGATGCATGTTGTTGTACCGACAGTGATTTATCCGATGAAAGCAGTGTGAATATCGCTGGTTGAGTTATTTCTACTTCTGAAAGGAGGTCAATACGTTCAAACTATAATCAAGGGAACTTTTGAATGTTGAAAGAATGACCGAAATGCCAATTAAATACAAAAATGCGTGTCTTTTAAGCTTGAAATATGGGGGGGGGGATTTGGGTCCGCGTGGGTTTCGAACCCGTACCAAATCAGGTTAAAGGCTATTGAAGCAAAATTACCGGGATGCTTGCATGGCTAGCTGTCACCGCCACCGAAGCAGTTGTTTTGTCACGTTGTTGATTTTCTATATAAAAAAGGTTAAAAGGGGATAATTGTCGCTACAGTGTTGCTAACTGTATGGATATTTTTTCAATACAATAATGACAATTGTATGAATCTGATGAAACAAAGTGCATTGTAACAGTTAAGTTAGACTGCTTCTACTAGTACTAAGTATTTCCAGTTTATCAATAGAAATTCTACCAAGTTTGTCCTGTCGTTACAAAATTGTTTTATTTATGAAATAAATAAGCGGCAAAATCAGCAATTGCTATGACACAGTGGCGATAGTAATCACATAGTCAGAAACAGTTTTCTGGAAAGTTTCTATCAATCAAACACTGGGCCACACTCTCTATACTAGACTGGGGATATGGAAAAATATTAATGCATGTCTCTTGAGAGGAATGCAATAACATTTTCACGCATGGCCAGTCTAGAGAGAGGCCTGGCGATGTTGGAAAATGTTATTGCATTCCTACGTCTAGTGATCCGTGAATTTTTCCACATGGCCAGTATCAATACAGCTGTAGAGAGTGGGCCAGCTCCACTGTCTTACTAGTTAAGGTACTGACATGGCTTTTGTTTCAAGTGATATTTTTGTTAAATTTTATTATAATCTGACAATAAATGTCGCGAAGTTTGAATACCCACCTGTTATTGATCTTAATTACCGAGGGATATTATTTGTACAGACATGTCGAACAGTGCAAAATAATTGCTTGCATTCAATTTGGGAAAACATGAGGCACTAGCTGTATCGGATGACATTAACTGTATTTCATCTTCCTACAGAGATTTAGACCAACTACTTTCTCTGAATTATTTGCGAAAAAGAAACAAAGTGGTACTGTCATTTCTTGATGGAATATCGTCAGACTAGAACAACCAGAATTCTTGACACAAACGTCTTGCAATAGAGCATGTTTATCAATTGACGTGTTCGAATTTGGTTACTCCATATTCGGTTGTACTGAATTTGATGCAATACCATGCTACTCAAAGTAAACTGTGTACAAACCTGAATTCAAAGGTACACCCATGTGGGGCATACACAACAATTGGCTAACAAATCATGGTGCGATACCTATACCGTTTCCAAAGATTGATTGTAGTGTGGCCTTTGAGTATTGCAAAACAATAGAAAAATCTTGTTATATAAAGGCAGATAATAAAGTCAATGCGTCGATTGTCATATCATTGTGTGCTGTAGAATGTAATTCCAGACTTCAATTTGATAAGAGTTTCCACCCAAAGGTTCAAGTATTTAGATTTTAGGGAGAAACTTTCCGAGATTAGAAATCGCGAAGGTGATGTTTATTCATCTGTGTATGACTGCATTATATGGCGGTTCAAACACAACTGAATAACGTGATACAAAACGTGTTCACAGAACAGAAATACTCATATCAACATGAAGTTTTAACTGATTACATTGATCAATCTGCGTTGGAAATGTCACACAAAGATAGCATAACCTGTGTAAAAGCGCTCCACAGTGTACAATAAATCAAAGATTAAATGTGACAACTGTTGTGCTGAATATCAGACTGAGAAAGTGTAACAAACGTACAATACAAGAGGAAAACACACTATTTCAGGAAAAAAATGACTCTCGAGTCACACATGAAACCGTTTTTTTGTGCGATGGTTTTCCCTATACCCTAGCACACAAACTAATTCATGAGACTTATTTCTGCGTAAAGTGTCACGAATCTGTTATTGGGCATGAAAGATTTAAGGAATACAATGCTAAGAAACATGCAAGTGAAAGTGTTTAAGTAGTATTCGAATTTGACTGGGTTGTTCT
The DNA here is from genome assembly GCF_020536995.1 of Dreissena polymorpha. Lineage (NCBI taxonomy): Eukaryota > Metazoa > Mollusca > Bivalvia > Myida > Dreissenidae > Dreissena > Dreissena polymorpha. The sequence goes on from NC_068369.1 coordinate 27,272,488, forward strand.
TTTAATTGGTAAAGGGCATTTCAAAATATAACACAAGTTTCTTTTTATTAAACTGTAAACATCTTCTTAAGAATTTGGCTGAATTGATGGGTTTCAAAAGTGAACGTGCATTGCAAACTGCAAAATTATGTAGAGGCAACCACAAGTCATGACAATTGTTAAAATATTTTACTTCGGAACACAGCAGGAGATGTTAGTTCTGTATGGCAGAGAATGCATCCAAAATGATACGGTTACATCAGCTGTTGGATGTATCAGTTGGGGCAAACTATGTTTAAATCCAAATTATGTGTACACTCATGAACAGATTTTAACATATTGCCAAGCAGTATTGAATTATAAAAATAGGTTGCGCACAAAATGTCATGATTTGATTTTGAGCTGCAAAGAGGGTTTTAGAAAAGTTCAAATGAGTTATAAATCATCAAAGAAAACCCAGTTTTAATACCCGCATTAATACGTGAACATCCTACATGTGCTGGAATTTACTAAAAGCTACGCCATAATTGTTTGTTCAAGAACGCTACAACGCTTCCACCAGCAAAGTCTGTAAATTTTCCAATAATTGTGCAACCGTCCTATAAAATCCTTAATGGAATAGATTTGTATGTAAATATTTTATAATTTCTTTACGATTTTATAAAATTGATAGTATTACAATGACTCAAAATTATTATGAAAGCAATAAGAAAAGAACGATTTTAATTTGACAGGTGCGCGAAATGCGAAACCAATTTACGCCTATCAACTTTAAACCTTCAATATTTTACGCGCAAATACGGTCATATTTTAATAAACTTGTATGTGGTGTTTAATGCAGCTGTAGTGAAGAATGTATGCATATAATACGTGTTTTTTCGTTATTTTCAATGGGTACGAAACTTCGATTTTGTTCCGGATTGGTTCGTACCAAAAGTTCAAAAATCGCAAAATCAACAGTTTGTAAAACGATTTCAATCCATGAATGTCCAAATAAAATAAATTTATAATTCGAAATAGTGTTTTTTTCCGGTTAAAACTATGCATTTGTATCCTAAATGAAATTCCCTGGTCCAACATGTCAGGCACTTTGCATCCGGTGTGAAGATAAAAGAAAAATAACATTGAACAAATTTGACTCTTTGAACAATCGGTTAGTGATGGAAATAATCGAATTTTGCAAGAAAGAAAAGCAGGAGTGTTTGTATGGCCTATCAGAGAGGATACACAGACTGCAGAGAGATTGTTCATTCTCGCTGTTTGCGACCTGCCAAAGTGCATTACCTCAGGACGCCAGTGTTTTTTTACAAATTATGAACATTATGACATATTGTTCAATCTTCAACGAATGTATTGCACGTAACATGAATGTTGTTTAATACGTTTTAGAGCAATAGCGTTTTATTATATTGTTTGTATTTGTCTGCGGTATTGACTTTTACGGGACAAAAAACTGTTAAATGTGTCTTTTAAACCTCAATAGCGTATTTGTTGTTTGTTAAGATAAAGTATTTTTAATGCAAAAAAAATTGATTCTTTGTGAAATCAAATACATAGAGATGGCAAGTTTCACTAAATGAGACAATTAAAACAAACAATTCAAATGATAGACGAAACAAGTTATTTTGTTTCACGCACTAAATCGCCAAAAAGTTAATTGTGGACAAGTGAGAAAATTGCATAACATTTAAACCAGTTAAGATATTTTTTGTTAATTCAAACTAATTTAAAAACTGAAAATCAAGACCTACAGTCTGATAATGATCATTTAGCAAATAAACATTTTTGAAAAAGATCACTGTGGTTGCTTATTTAAAAGCCCTTCATACCATAACATTTTTAAAATGAGTGCATATTTGGTCACCCATCTTTTATTCCATTTTTTTCTTTTCCTACCCGCCTCTTTTAGAAATAAAATCCGTAAATCCTTCTATTAAAACATATTAGCCTTATGTACATTAATGACATTAGACAAACACAATACTAGCATTATGAAGCATAAATACGTGATCAATTTTTAATTATTGTGTAACTGTATTAATGCAGTAAGGAAGGTTAAACAATCCCAGCATGTAAATATATCGGTCCAATATAGGAATCAGTGGGCGATATACGTTCGATTTCTGACCGGTATGTACAGCATACTATACAGTATGGTAATATAGTAGAATAATGTTTGAATATATTTGTCAAATGTGGCATTTACTATGCAAAACCGAAACTGGACCGATATGCGGAAAAGTTTCCAATATCAGCCCATTATCGGTTTTGCAAAGTTTATGTCATATCGGACCAATATATTCAAACATTATTTCACTTGTGACCATACTTAACAGCTTAATATATATATATATATATATATATATATATATATATATATATATATATATATATATATATATATATCGGTTCACTTAACAATATTATATATATATATATATATATATATATAGGGTTGAAGGCTAGGTCTTTTCGAATATAAATACACACCCCTGTCGTGCCGCCTAATGACATAGTTTGGAATGGAGACTTCAGAGTCTGATACTGTATCATCCAGCCATGCCTCAGTTAGACAGAAACAAGCTGCACGCGTACGATGAGCCAGTACTCTTAACTTATGTATGTCTAAATAATTGGTTACATTATTTTTACGTTTATAAGTTTGCAATAATAAAGTTGATATTAAGTTTATTTTCAGTTCGGTTTTTTAGTCCATGTTATATGTGATCTAAACACGAACCGATTCCTTTACCGAGAAAGTCGATTGGTGTATTGGTATTTAAGTCTGAAGCAGCTAAGTTTTCCTAATTATTTTGTTTCATCTTTTACTTCATATTGTGTTTGTAATGTAAATTTTTAAGTTATGTATTTCATATTCGAGGCTCTCACTTCCTGGAGATAGTACTTTCTGCATATTGAAATCCTGGTATGTTCGAATGTCAGTGTTATCATTGTTTGTTTTCTTACGTAATGAACGTTTAATTTTAAAAGGTATTCTTTTTTAACGATTACTTACTTTTTTCGTTTTGTTGTGACTGGTTAGATAATGACGTCGGTTTAGTACAGCTGTCGAAAAATTTCGTCATATGCATATATTACTCGGAATACTTATGATTTATCTACACTCTTTTTAAGTATTATCTTATGGATTTTATGGGTTTAGTCATTTGTTTGTTTCTTGTTGATGTCCGGGGTGTGTACGGAATGCTTTTGATGTTTGTTTGTTATGTTAATTCGCGCAATGAGATTGATAATGTTTTATTTACATGTTTTGCTAAAGAATACTTAATTGTTACAGTATATTAATACATAGCTGCTTATTTGTAGATTTCTCTAAAATTAGAGGTTTCGGAAGGTAATGAAGGCACCGAGACACCGGTCTTGAGCCATGGGTCCTCGTACGTCCCCCTGCCATTTAAAGAAAAAAGAAAAGAGAAATTAGCAGAAGGGTTGCTCATCCCGCTCGCGGTTTTACCTGAATCGTTAATTACTACTGATTATTTACTGGGTTGGACGTGAAGTCATGTAAACTTCTCTTGGGTGTTGATGGTGGATGAATCTTGCAGATAATAGCAGCTTCTTTGAACAACTTAATGTTTCACATTTGTAAATGTATAATATTTAAGCAACTTTACGTGATTGATAGGCGTTGGGGGCGTCCTGTGTACACTTTGGGCACCGGCGGGGATCAGTTTATTCAAACCGTAACTCTTGATTTTAGGTATATACTTGCCGTCAAATTGTTATGAATAATTTTGCACTTTTCATATGCCATTCATGTGCATGTTAAGTATTCATTATGACATGTCCTACGTCATTTAAATAGTATCGTTTCAGTTCTTTACACATCTGAGCAAGGATATTACACCGTTTACAGTCGTCTCGAGATTCGTGAACTGAGCGGTGCCATTGAGGTCGATTTCCGTTGCACATGGAACACATACGGGCGTCAGAAGAATTGTTGTGGTATTTTTCATTTATATGTCGAAAGTCCTGTCAAATACAAGCACTCACTCCTATTTGTCTTTTGGGTTATTATTCGCATATTAATGATAATGATGTTGACAGGATGATGATGATATGGTTGATAATTATGAGTATTTAATAGTATTTTGATAATAGAAAATAATAAATTTACTCATAGCTATGAGTAATGACAATCTTTCTTTATAGCTCAATATTAACCTGGATTTGACCTTCATATACGAATATATATTTAAATACCGTTACATTTATTTCTGTACATGAGTTGACTTCAATAGATTCCAAGTATTAGGTTATGGCCTCGTTAAACTCATGTAAAACGTGCACGAACAAAACCAAATAGAAATCTATGAAACAACTCAAGCGAATGATTTATTATTATGCTAATTGACTTCACGAGTGTCAGGTCAATGTTTTGCTGCTTCACGAACATTTTTCAAAAACTTGGCGTCATCTTTGGATCTATAGTCTCGAGTGGGTCTGGGTATAATTAAAGTTGCTTCACAATATTGTAGCAGTTGTCTTCTTATTAAACACTATTGCACCGGGCATATATGTCACGTTTTAACTGCTCCTTTTATTAAAGCGCACTTTACTTCATCTCATTGAAAACCGTCATGTTAATATTAAAATATTAATCACAAATAGTTCTGATAAATTATGACAATCATTCCTGACATTAGAGTTATAATTCACGGATTTCACATCAGTATATTAAAGCCCCGTAGTAGTATTGACGGTATCCCGTGACAGGTCCTGTGAATCAGCAGACCGCTCCCTCTGAACTTTTGAATTGGGACTCTCGCGGCTACTTTCGTTCTGAATGCACTGTGTGTCGATCAAATTATTTTCTCCCGCAATACCGCCATAGCGCAATGCAGCGTCCGGTTGATCTTTCGGGATGTCGTAATCTTCGTTTTTGTTTGTTCAAGCGATCGGCGTTTCCCTAACTTCGACGATGTGCTGATGGAGCTTTTCATCATGTATCGGCGTCAGGTAAGTGTCATGGCACACCTGAACTTGATGCCTGCACGTAAAGTGTCGTCCTAGATCAGCCAGTGTTCCGCATACTATAATCAGGGACGACACTTCCCTCTTTCATGAAATTTTGTGTTAAAAGGAAGACTCTTCAAAACAAAACTTCATATAGGCGAACTGCACAGGCTTATCTGGGACGACACTTAACGCACATGGTTTAAGCCCAATTTTCCCAGATAGCGGTTTGAGGCATCGTGCTGACCAAGGGTTTGCATGTTTTCATTTAAAGGGAGACACTTTTGTGATTTGAGATTAGTGTTTTTAATCTAGGACGATACTTAACGCACATATATTTCCGTCGACGCCGTGCTGATGGACCTTTTCGTCATGTATCGCCGTCAGGTAAGTGCCATCAGAACGGGGATGTAAAGCATCTGAAGCAGTCAACAGAACCTCGTTGTGGTAAAATTTGGCTTAATGCCTGTGTAGTCCGCTTAGGATAATTAGTGACGATACTTTCCACCTAAACTTGATTTTCGTTTAAAAGAGACTTCAGATAGACCAAAATTGCCATAAAAGCGGAAAGTGTCATCCCTGACCAGACTTTGCGGACTTGTACATGCTAATATGAGACGACACTTTACGCACAATATTAAAGCCCAGTTGTTCAAGAATTATGTTTTTTAATAAGTGAAAGAAACCTAAGGATAGTCAACTTTCTATTTTATTATCTTATTAATTTATATATGCGGAATATATTTCGTTCCTACGACATATTATCACATATATGAGCAACATTTCTTATTATTTTAAGGCGTGCTCGGAGTAAACCGAGCGTCATGCACGTGCAAGTATCGTCACAGTATTTTCAGTATCAGGGACTACACTTTTCTCTGTTATGGAGTTTTTCGTTCTTATCCATTTTTCCTAAACGAAAATCAAATCTTAACGGAAAGTGTCTCGCCAGTTTAGCATGTGCCACTGAAAACCTGTGATCCTTATTTTTTTTTATCCGTTTGATGAATAATAGACATCATGTTTGACATTACACTATAAAAAAATACTTTTCAAAACCTCCCAAATGAGCTGTCAAACGAATATTCCTGTTAAGTTTTATTATTTCCAACATTTTTTGTATATCTGTTTGTTACCTGAACTGAAACCGCATTGTGCCTATGGTTGCCTATATGTTTGTAAGGACTTGTAATTTTGGTAAGACAGTCTTCTCGTAATTCGCTGTGGCGTTGTGATTATGGTGTACGCCTAGCGATCAGAAGGTCACGGGTGTGATCCCAACTCTGCGAGAGTTCTAAATATTTCTTCTATCGGATTTAAGCAAATAATTCGCTTATCTGAAAATATCAAAGAGCAAATATGGACAATTTCCTCCATTAATGCGTACCACTCAGACGACATCCGGTGCGCTTAAAGATGCAAACAAGAACCAGGAGAAAGACGCAGGCGAACACCGCCAGAACAACAATGGCAGCCACAGCGCCCCCTGGCATAGTCGTCTTACCGTATCAGTCGACCTTGAAAATAGAACACATATGTCACCGTATAACTCGGCCCATAGTTACCAACTTTTCATAGCGGTAACATTGCCTCTGCGGTTGACCAGTTTGATTATGTCCAACGTCAAACTATTCAAACAAACAAAACAAAACGTGCACGACTATGACCAAGTTGTGTTGATTTTAATGATGAGACAAGATTTGTTCATGATTGTGGGAACAATTATTAATAAGTTGTTTTGTTAGAAAGTTGGGATGAAAATAGTGTTGGTGGCGTGTTGATGGTAGAGTTAAAGTGATGCTAATACACACGATGGTGCTGGTTGCGTTGATAATTATCATACTGTATGATCATATAAAATTTATATTAGTTATATAATCTTTGGGAAAAAAGAATGCCATCACAATATTTTATGTACAATAATTGATCGAATATGCTCTTAATTGCATTTCATTTTTACAGATTTGTCGATGCTGCTCTCAAAATAGGAGTTATAGATCATCTCAAGGTAGGGTCGTATCCATGGATTTTCCTTGTTTTCGGGCCGCAATGCCTTAAGGTGGGATACGAATCCATCAGTGGTCCAAAGGCGAGTGGCCACGGTGATCGTGCCCAAGAGTTTACGGTACTGGGTCATGTTAATACTCAACCCCCATCCCTCGGACGCGATGAACAGGAACTCGTTCAACGCCAACTCATGGTTCATGTAGCCAATTATGTGCTGCATTTTAACCCATGTGATGAAGAAGACGACTATTTGCGCTTCCTTAAACTTTCGGAGCGACTCCACGATGGTCGCCGGATCAGTATCTGTGGACACGCCTATCTCGTTCCCGATACAGATTCTTTACTCAGGCTTCCCGCGAGTGTCTGTATCTCCCACCCTCGCCATAGATCGTCTTGCCGTAGATGATCTGGATAGTGCTCCCCCCAAGCGCCTTCACGATATTTAGCAGCGTCGCTCCTTGGTTGTCGTCGGCGCCTGGTATGCGCAGGAAGTATGGATAAAGGTCGCGATCGCTAAGTGACGGCGCCGTGGAGGCGTAACTGATTTGCACAAGGCCAAGCCGGCTGGTGATATTGGCGCTTGCCGTGCTATCACATCACTTGACAAGGCACCCACATATCCAAGGATCTTGTCGGCAACCGGCTCATACTTCCCATCGTTGTAGACTCTGAGCCTGTGCAACGTAAGTGCAACGTAAGTATCTTTTCCTGTCTGATCTGTGGATCGCTACAGCTGTCAATCAAGATCAACCCAATCTTCGCACCACCAAACAGACCGCTTCCGGTAAATATTCCGTATCGGATTGCTTCACCAATATCTAACCCGTCTTCTCTCATTTTTGCGCATTTCAGAGGCGTGGTACCCGTGTTGTGCACAGGTGCAATCCAGACGATGTATATGTCACCCTTGTGGTACAGAATGGAGATATCCGACCGCTGCCTCAGACAGAAATTTGACCTGTATCCATCTGGACGTTGTGACTTCCGGATAGTGGGCCAAGTCAGCACAGTGTTCTCTTCATAATTACGGATTTCCGAAAACAGCGTCTTATCCAGGGAGGTTTGCTCGTTATAACAGCGACTTATCCAGGGAAGTTTGCTCGTTATAGCTTGCAACCTGTTAAGCATATCATGCATGTTAAACATAAGCGTTTCATCGGAAGATGATTTTCGTCCGTTTTAGGTACATATCGGGTTATTACTTACGGAAGCAGCTATTTAATAGTATTCGTTATGTGAATCTATGATTTTTGAAAAATAAGTCTGGCTTGGGAATTTATTTCTCACATAGCACTCGCCTTGATTAAGCAGGGGGTATCCGATGGGGGACATTGGGAATGCAGTCGGTGGTTGTAGAAATCGTACTCGGGAAATAAGTTGCTGGGTACGAACCTAACGTCGAAGGAACCCTCGAATCGCACGGACAGCAGGGGGCTCTGAAACCCATGCAGGCGTAAACACAAAAGTCACGATCAAAGACGATGTCCTGGTTTTGAATAGCATAAAGGCGGACACATTATGGTGTATTGCGTGTACACTGACGGCGCGGCGTGCTTGGTCAGTTCCTTAGAAGTCATTTGGCGGCAATAGTTGACAAACTGACAGTTCATGAGTATTTCGAACATTTCTTTGAAATAGCGATTAGTATCGACTTCTGCTTTCAGTTTCTCCGATATCGTAAGACTGTTATTCCAGTTGGCTTGAAACTCTGAAATTATTCGCCTTGGGGGACTTAATACAAACGCGCCCTTTGAAAAATTTGGAAATTTGCCTTCAAAATATGTCCCGGTTTCAGACAAAACGACACTGGGTCTGTTGTAGTGAGCAGTTAAGTTGTCGTTTTCAAGATTATGTATGGCTTGGAACAAAGTCTCAACTATATGATAGCTTCCGAACACTATTATACCGCTTATGGGCGGCTCGTTTCTTGTTTCTTGTTGATGTTGTAGACCTTATTCCTCACTACATCTTCTAGCATGGTGACGTTATATTTCTCGGGTTCTATAGCAACGCTGCCAACCACACATATATCGGAGCCGACGAGTCTCTCCGATAGCTCCCGGCAGCCGCGCCCGTAGGTGTCGTTGATGTAGATCATCGTAAGCATCGTCCAGCGAGCCGCCACGAGAAACTCGTGCATCACCTGCCAACACGAAAGGAGCGGTAAACGGGAGGTTTTTCAGCATTTCAAAAGTCTCATAAACGATACAGAAGGTGAATATGCGATTATCAATATTCAATAGTCTCACAAACGATACCAGACGGTGAATAGGCGGTTATAGTCTCACAAACGATACCGGACGGTGAAAAGGCGGTTATCAATACTCAATAGTCTTACAAACGTGACCGGGCGGTAAATGGGCGGTGTGCATCGGGTTGAAATTGGGCTGTCCAGACTCAATAGGCACATCAATTGAGGATTTATACGGTAAAAAAATAAACATTCTATACATAGATCTTTTTGAATATATGCTTCATATATCACTAGAATTTACAAAAAATATCCATTTACTTATAATAAAAATCAAACAATGTCAAGTAACTATTTAATGTATGACAAATTAATTTATATGTACGAAGATTCAATTACATATTAAAGATAAAGAACTCGTGGTCGGAACTAATATCGTCAAAAGGGTTGTATTGTTTATATAAATTAAGGTCACATTCATTTATCAATAAAATATGAGTCTCCTGTCGTAAGTGTCACAAATTTCAACATTTAAATGACAAAATATAATATTTCATGAAATAACGTGATAGTTTTTAGAAATTGTTTGCTTAAGTCAATCATTGTGCTACTGAAATACGCCAGTGTAAACTTGAGAAAATTGCATCAGAGCCCTTCCTTATAATCATTACAAGTCTAAAAATGCTACATTTGTACTGTCGTTCGACATTTCTACTTTCAAGCTCTCGTGCTACATTTCTACGCTCGTGATTTCCTGCGACATCCCTACCGTCGTGCGACTTCCTATTGTCATTTTGTCGTGCTACATTCTTACTGTCAGGCCGTTGTGCGTAATTCCTTATTCCGTGCTACATTTCTACTGTCGTGCTGTCTTGCTACATTCCTACTGTCGTTCTGTCGTGCGTCTTTTCTACTGTCGGGCTACATTCCTTCCGGCGAGCTGTCGTGTGGCATTCCTACTGCTGTGCTATTATGCAACATTCCTACCGTCGTGCGACATTGCTACTGTCGTGCGACATTCCTACCGTCGTGCAACATTGCTACTGCCGTGCGACATTCCTACCGTCGTGCGAAATTGCTACTGCAGTGCTGTCGTGCGACATTCCTACTGTCATGCTGAAGAGCGACATTCCTTATCTCGTGCGACATTCCTACTGTCGTGCGATATTCCACCGTCATGCTGAAGTTCGACATTCCTACTGTCATGCTGAAGTTCGACATTCCTACTGTCATGCTGAAGAGCGACATCCCTACTTTCATGCTGAAGTGCGACATTCATACTGTCATGCTGAAGAGCGACATTCCTTATCTCGTGCGACATTCCTACTGTCATGCTGAAGTGCGACATTCATACTGTCATGCTGAAGTTCGACATTCCTACTGTCATGCTGAAGAGCGACATCCCTACTTTCATGCTGAAGTGCGACATTCATACTGTCATGCTGAAGTGCGACATTCTTTATCTCGTGCCACATTCCTACTGTCATGCTGAAGTTCGACATTCATACTGTCATGCTGAAGTGCGACATTCCTTATCTCGTGCGACATTCCTACTGTCATGCTGAAGTGCGACATTCATACTGTCATGCTGAAGTGCGACATTCCTACTTTCATGCTGAAGTTCGACATTCATACTGTCATGCTGAAGTTCGACATTCCTACTGTCATGCTGAAGAGCGACATCCCTACTTTCATGCTGAAGTGCGACATTCATACTGTCATGCTGAAGAGCGACATTCCTTATCTCGTGCGACATTCCTACTGTCATGCTGAAGTTCGACATTCCTACTGTCATGCTGAAGAGCGACATCCCTACTTTCATGCTGAAGTGCGACATTCATACTGTCATGCTGAAGTTCGACATTCCTACTGTCATGCTGAAGAGCGACATCCCTACTTTCATGCTGAAGTGCGACATTCATACTGTCATGCTGAAGTGCGACATTCCTACTGTCATGCTGAAGTGCGACATTCATACTTTCATGCTGAAGTGCGACATTCCTACTGTCATGCTAAAGTGCGACATTCATACTTTCATGCTGAAGTGCGACATTCCTACTGTCATGCTGAAGTGCGACATTCATACTTTCATGCTGAAGTGCGACATTCCTACTGTCATGCTGAAGTGCGACATTCATACTGTCGTGCGATATTCCTACTGTCATGCTGAAGTGGGACATTCCTACTGTCGTGCGACATTCCTATTGTCATGATGAAGTGCGACATTCCTACTGTCATGTTGAAGTGCGACATTCCTACTGTCGTGCGACATTCCTACTGTCGTGCGACATTCCTACTGTCATGCTATAGTGCGGCATTCATACTGTCGTGCTGTTGAGCGACATTGTTACTGCCGTGCGACATACCTGCTGTCGTGATGGCATGTATCATTGTTACTGTCGTGCGGCATTCATTCTGTCGTGATGGTGTGCGATATTGTGACTGCCATGCGACATTCTTACTGTCGTGCGACATTCTTACTGTCGTGTGGCATTCTTACTGTCGTTTGACATTCTTGCTGTCAGCATTCTTACTGTTGTTCTACATTTTTACTGTCGTGCGACATTCTTACTGTCGTGTTGTCGTGATTATGTGCTATTCTTTAAGATTGGCCACACGTCACTAATCGTGGTCTTTCTCCGCGATTTCAGGCTTAGATATTATGTGATGTATGTCCGCGCTATATGATACGCGTCTTTGTGATCGATTGTTAAAGGTGCAACGATCTGAAACGGTGTACTATCCAGTTCAGATAATATTACATACGGAGTGTTTTGAAACCGTAGTCGATCTGGTGTCGATCCGACACGATTATCGAGATCTATCCCGAATAAGTACGTTCTTGTACGAGGAGGTACGTTTATTGAGAATCAATGCACTGCGCAACGATAAGATACGATGTTGCCAATCTGGGACAACGCTTTTTTCTTATATGGATTTGTTCGTATAAAAGAATTCTACTTTTATCACAAATCTAGCTTGGGTGGAAAGTGTCGTCCCTTATAAACATGTGCGGACTGCATAGGCTAATCTTGGATGACAATTTACTAATGCTCATTAAGCCCAGTTTGGCCAGAATGAGGCTCACGTGATCTTACAAGGTCTGATAAGATCACCACAACTAGCCCCAATATTTGAATCGCAGCGCCAGTCAGAATAATAGCAACGTAGCTTATCGCAGCTAATTGCAAGAACAACCTTGGGTTTTCGGGGCATGCAACTTTTGGTTAATTTATAATACTATTTGCGCATTAATAACAAATCGAAATGGAAGTGAATGTTGTGAGAAAATAATTATAACAGATGTTATGTTTTTTAAGTCATGGATTGTTTTTATATATTTCACGAGCATAATGAAGCAGATCATAATGTCAGTAGCTAACTTATATTATGCCAGCTCCAACTGAAACAATGTGGCCAAACTGAGGTTCGAACTAATGAATCCCGGACGGAAACTTTACCACAAGACAGTCTTACCAACGACATTTATTGTGTCGTTGTTTTACATTTCCACAATCAGCTCGTGTGTAACCTGGATGGCTCTCTTCACGGACTGACACGTCGGGCTCACTCTTAGACCTAGGCGCAGAAAACATATGCAGGAATATGAGGGCGGCGGCAGGCAGTTATCATGAACATTTCACACTAAAATAAATCTCTTAGTGAAACCATGATGACGATATTAAAGATGGTGATGATGATTATGACGATGACGACGACGACGACGTTGACGATGACGATGATGATGATAATGATGATGATGAGGAGGAGGAGGAGGAGGAGGAGGAGAAGGAGGAGGAGGAGGAGGAGGAGAAGGAGGAGGAGGAGGAGGAGAAGGAGGAGGAGGAGGAGGAGGAGGAGGAGAAGGAGGAGGAGGAGGAGGAGGACGACGACGACGACGACGACGACGACGACGACGACGATGATGATAAGATGATAAGATGATGTTTGGAAGCCGCGATATTTTTTCGTTTGAATTCAGACCAGGATAACCGTGCTTCGAATATATTAACATCTGCAAATAGTTTGTGTGGGATAAACACGAAGAACTCGACTGATTTAAACACGGAAGTCTTAATTTTAAACAAAAAAATCGGTAAACAATAATGTTTTATACAGTTTCATACTGTCTGATAAACTTGATAAAACTACAGTAATTATAGCAAGACGCTATAGGAACACAGTATCGTATAACGAAGATATTGAGAAATACCTGAATGATCGCCTTTAATTAATATAACCATACCTTTGAATAGATTGTTCTTGCACACGAATATCACTATGTTCCAAATGTCAAACACCAAGATAAATAATTATAGCTACCGGTATGTTTAACAATAAAATCCTTCATTTCGCACCAGTACTGTATGTTTAAGAATTAACGTTTAATATAAATTCATATAACTTAAATTTCAAAAACTTAGAGCTACACTATCGATCATCGAATATATCCGTCACCGCAAGCTTTTTATCCAATGCAATTTAGTTTTTCTAAAAATACTTTCTACAGATACTTGCTGGTACTTAATTCAATTGACACAGATGTAAACAAAGTATTCGGCAGTAGTTTTTCGGTTACTGAAGCGTACCAACTGTTTATACAGGTATCAAAAGACGTTAAAAACAAAACGGTTCAAAACACACGAAGAGAAGAACATATTTGGTCGTTGTTAATGATTTATATTGATATGAATTGTTTTGAATGGTGACATACAAAAAGGATTTGTTAACTGTGTAAAAATGATGAGGATGTTACCGATAAAACTGCATACTTAACTTTTTTTGAATTTCATTTGAGCCCCTCTTTAGGAAAACGTCGTTTAATGAATGAAATGCGCGTAAAGTGTCGTCCCAGGTTAGCATGCGCAGTCCGCACAAGCTTATCGGGGACGGCACATTCCGTGTAGACAAGAGTTTCGTTTAAAAGAGACTTCATTTCAACAAACAAGATACAAGGAAAACGTCGTCCTTGATCAGCTATGGCGAACTGCTTATATGGTGGCGTAGTGGATAAGTGTCCGCCTAGCGACCCGGAGTTCACGGGCTCGATCCTTATTGTGGGAGCGTGCTTTAGATCTTTCCCATAGATACCAAGTACTAGTTCTAGTACCAAAAAACGAACTCGAGCGCGTTTCATTTAAGCCTTAGGCTTTCGATGCAACCCAGCTACATAAATAGGTTTAAACTAATATCGTGAAAACACTTAAAGCAAATACATTAAGCCCCGTTTTCCCAGAACTTAAATTATACACACATATTTATAAAGAAATAGAACAAGACTTATTTGTTATCCTTTCAATACCACATACCATGTCAACCATTGTTATTTAAATGAAATTACAATTGGTTAATAAATGTCATATAACCGTGCTTGGTCTTCAGATATGATTATACGGGGTGGGGGTCGCATAACACGTCGCACGTACTTGAGAAACAAATATATTAGCCGTATATTTTATACCTACCCATTTGTATATACAATCCACAAATTATAAGTTTCATGTGACAAATAAGGGATATCTTATGTATGTACATATATCAAAGAAGCTTTTGTTATAAGAAATACGATCCTAAATAATAATGTGTTGTACATTGAACCGTCTCGATAAAACATACTTGTTATTGAAACGGATTGTGTTAAACTGTATTTATATTCTTAAATGATTATTGTATATAATATAACGTAACGTTGTAATACCCATTAATAGGACTAAAATAATGTGTATATATAAATATAAAGACGATATACTGTTGAATAAGTTTGAATAAACTGTATGTCTGTCTGTCTGATCACACTAACAAGCTATTTCTTTCAGTTGTTTACAATAGTATTTATTGAACATACGGCTTAAATTATTTATAAAGTATTTGGTACAAGATGATCAATTATGGGATTCACAATAATCACTGTATAGTGAGGTTCAACGTTGTGTAAAACATTTAAGATCGTTGTCAGTTTTTTTTAATAGTAACCGCGTTATATTTCAGAATAAGATGACGTGACGTGCCGTGTTGTTCGTGTGCTGCAATCTTGCTATGGATAGACGCTGACAGTTCTGACTGTGACAGCGTTCCAAGATTACTGTTAGTCTTTTAAAAGACTAAACCGTGAGCCGACGGATCGCTGAAGTCGCTAACAGGTCACCTTGAATTTAGAGTGCCTAATAAGGCCCCACGGTCAAATCATTGTCTTACCCTGCCAACACGGCGACGCGACCGTGCCACATAAGTCTGCCAAGTTTCATCGATTTCGGGCACAAACTCGGCGAGATAAGTGGTGCGGAAGACGCCCATTATAGGGTAACGGGGCCAATACGGGCCCGTAAGCGTATATTCCGCATCGTTGTAACAGGAAACGACGAAACCGAGACGGGCCCGCAAACTTGGCGCATGCGTTGCCTACCGGGCCACACACGTCTGCTCGGGGAGATAAGTGGTGCGGAAGACGCCCGTTGTAGGGTAACGGGGCCAATACGGGCCGCTAAGCGTAAATTCCGCATCACTGTAACCGGAAACGACTGCTCCGAGACGGGCCCGCGAACTTGCCGCATGCGTTGCCCACCGAGTCATACAAGTCTGCCAAGTTTCATCGATTTCGGGCACATACTCTGGGAGATACGTGGTGCGAAAGACGTTCATTATAGAGTAACGGGCCAATACGGGCCCGTAAGCGTGTATTCCGCATCACTGTCATCGGAAACGACAGCACCGAGGCCGGCCCGCGAACTATCTGCATGCGTGGTCAAACGGGTAACACAAGTCTGCAAATTTTCATCGATTTCGGGCACATACTCGGTGAGATAAGTGGTGTGGAAGACGCCCATTATAGGGTAACGGGGCAAATACGGGCCCGTAAGCGTATATTCCGCATCACTGTCACCGGAAAAGACGGCACCGATACGGGCCCGCGAACTTGGCGCATGCTTAACCCACCGGGCCACACAACTGTGCTAAGTTTCATCGATTTCGGGCACATACTCGGGGAGATAAGTGGTGCGGAAGACGCCCATTATAGGGTAACGGGGCCAATACGGGCCCGTGAGCGTATATTCCGCATCACAGTCACCGGAGACGACGGCACCGAGACGGGCCCGCGAAATTGCCGCATGCGTGACCCGACGGGCCACACAAGTCTGCCAAGTTTTTTTCCATTTCGGGCACATACTCGGCGAGATAAGTGGTGCGGAAGACGCCCATTATATGGTAACGGGGCCAATACGGGCCGCTAAGCGTATATTCCGCATCACAGTTACCGGAGACGACGGCACCGAGACGGGCCCGCGAAATTGCCGCATGCGTGACCTACCGGGCTACACAAGTCTGCCAAGTTTTTTTCCATTTCGGGCGCATACTCGGGGAGATAAGTGGTGCGGAAGACGCCCATTATAGGGTAACGGACCAACACGGACCCGTAAGCGTATATTCCGCATCACTGTCACCGGAAAAGACGGCACCGATACGAGCCCGCGAATTTGGCGCATGCTTAGCCCACCGGGCAACACAAGTCTGCCAAGTTTAATCGATTTCGGGCACATTCTCGGGGAGATAAGTGGTGCGAAAGACGTCCATTATAGGGTAACGGGTCAATACGGGCCCGTAAGCGTATATTCCGCATCACTGTCCCCGGAAACGACAGCACCGAGACCGGCCCGCGAACTTGGCGCATGCTTTGCCCACCGGGCCACACAAGTCTGCCAAGTTTCATCGATTTCGGGGACATACTCGGGGAGATAAGTGATGCGGAAGACGCCCATTATAGGGAAACGGGGCCAATACGGGCCCGTAAGCGTATATATCGCATCACTGTCACCGGAAAAGACGGCACCGAGACGGGTCCGCGAATTTGGCGCATGCGTGGCCCACCGTGCCACACAAGTCTGTCAAGTTTCATCGATTTCGGGGACATTCTCGGGGAGATTAGTGGTGCGGAAGACGCCCATTATAGGGTAACGGGGCCATTACGATCCCGTAAGCGTATATTCCGCATCACTGTCACCGGAAACAACGGCAACGAGACGGGCCCGCGAACATGGCGCATGCGTGGCCCGCCGGGCCACACAAGTCTGCCAAGTTTCATCGATTTGGGGCATATACTCGGGGAGATAAATGGTGCGGAAGAAGCCCATTATAGGATAACGGGGGCAAAACGGACCCGTAAGCCTATATTCCGCATCACTGTCACCGCAAAAGACGGCACCGACACGGGCCCGCGAACTAGGTTTATGCTTGACCCACCGAGCCACACAAGTCTGTCAAGTTTCGGGCACAAACTCTGGGAGATAAGTGGTGCGGAAGACGCCGATTATAGGGTAACGGGGCCAATACGTGCCTGTAAGCGTATATTCCGCATTACTGTCACCGGAAACGACGGCACCGAGACGGGCCCGCGAACTTTGCGCATGCGTGGCCTACCGGGCCACACAAGTCTGCTATATTTCATCGATTTCGGGCACATACTCGGGACGTTAAGTGGTGCGGAAGACGCCCATTATATGATAACAGGGCCAATGCGAGCCCGTCAGCGTATATTCCGCATCGCTGTCACCGGAAACGACGGCACCGAAACGTGCCCGCGAACTAGGCGTATGCGTGGCCTACCGGGCCACAAAATTCTGCCAAATTTCATGGATTTCGGGCACAAACTCTGGGAAATAAGTGGTGCGGAAGACGCCCATTATAGGGTAACGGGGCCAATACGGGCCCGTAAGCGTAGATTCCGCATCACAGTCACCGGAAACCACGGCAAAGACACGGGTCCGCGAACTAAACGCATGCTTGCCCCGGTCTGCCAAGTTTCATAGATTTCGGGCACATACTCGGGAAGATAAGTGGTGTGGAAGACGCCCATTATAAGGAAACGAGGCCAATACTGGCCCGTAAGCGTATATTCCGCTTGACTGTCACCGGACACGACGGCACCGAAACGAGCCCGCGAACTTGGCGTATGCGTAACCAACCGTGCCATACACATCTGCCGCGTTTCATTGATCTTTGGCGCATACTCGGGGAGATAAGTGGTGCGGAAGACGCACATTATTGGGTAACGGGGCCAATACGGGCCCGTAAGCGTATATTCTGCATCACTGTAACCGGACACGACGGCACCGAAACGGACCCGCAAATTCGGTGCATGCGTGGCCCACCGTGACACACAAGTTTGCCAAGTTGTATCGATTTTGGGCACATACTCTGTGAGATAAGTGGTGCGGAAGACGCCCATTATAGGGTTACGGCGCCAATACGGCCCGTAAACGTATATTCAACATCACTGTTACCGGAAGCGACGGCACCGAGACGGGCCCGCGAACTTTTCGCATTCGTAGCTCACCGAGCCACTCAAGTCTGCCAAGTTTAATCGATTTCGGGCACATACTCGGGCAGCTAAGTGTTGCGGAAGACGCCCATTATAGGATAACGGGGGCAATACGGACCCGTAAGGCCACGCATGCGCCATGTTCGCGGGCTAGTCTCGCTGTCGTCGTTTCCGGTGACAGTGATGCGGATTATACGCTTAAGGACCGTATTGGAACCGTTACCCTATAATTGGCGTCTTCCGCACCACTAATCTCCCGTAGTTTGTGCCCGAAATCGATGAAACTTGGCGGACTTGTGTGGCATGGTGGGCCACGCATGCGCCAAGTTCGCGGTTCCGTCTCGGTGCCGTCGTTTCCGGTGACAGTGATGCGGAATATACGCTTACGGGCCCGTATTGGCCCCGTTACCCTTTAATTTGCGTCTTCCGCACCACTTATCTCCCCGAGTATGTGCCCGAAATCGATAACTTGGCACAGTTGTGTGGCCCGATGGGCCACGCATGCGGCAATTTCGCGGACCCGTCTCGGTGCCGTCGTTTCCTGTGACAGTCATGCGGAATATACGCTTAAAGGCAAGTATTGGCCCCGTTACCGTATAATTTACCGTATACTATATATATATCGGCAAAATGTCAGACCCATTTCGGTAACTAATATCAGCCAGCCTCTATTGGACCGATATAAATTTGCTTTCTTTGGTATATTGATACTTGCGTATCTAGGTGCGTACATCTTTCCTACGGGTAAATACATGTACACCAGTATACACTATGTGACTATATAAAGATTATCGTTTCGGTATTAATAGTATTTCAACAAATAATCCTGTCTTAAACATTGTAATATAACTACTTATATATATCTATCTCGTAACCACGTTGTCCAGCAATAATGAGTACATGTAGACCTATCATAAGCATTAATTTTTAAAAAGCTGTTATTTCTTTAAATGACATTTGTCTAAATCAAATTATGGTAAAACAAGGGCTTTAATGAAAATTTCAAAACATTTCAGTTCTTACAGTACTGTTATTTTTATGAAATACTCTACTTCTTCACTCAACAAAAATGAAAAGGGTCATATGTTTTAAAGTCACTTTGTGTCCACATAAATAAATCAGCAAATATATGACAAACACTGTTTTGAATTAGAATATCAGTCATTACTTTGTTTTGTCATAAATGTACAAGATATATTGATATGAAAAGGTTGCTCACCTAATGCAATTTTCAGAAACAGTATTTGGTACAATATGAACAAAGATTAAAGTGATATTATGAGCATCTAACAGTATATGCTATGTTTTTAGGTGTCTATCGCAACCGTTGTTTTTTTTGTGTGTTCACTTCATATACACTTTTATCATTCCACCGCATTGATATCTGCCTCATATAACGTTGCCTCATATATTTTGTCATATCATGGTTAACAGGAAGTTCTTATATCAGACAATGTTTAGAGTTACGTGAGATTTGAAATAAAGTCAACAATTTCTTTCAACATGAATCAGGTTTAACAAAACAAACAAGTTGATACCAAGAACGTACATATTTTATTCAAGTTTAAAGTCATAAATCACAAAAACGTTATTTTTTTTTAAATCACCACAGCCCGCACTACAGAAGTTAAATGACGTCATTAATTGGGCAATAAATCTTAAATATCGATATTGCAATTGCGCTCGCAAGTGTTGCACAGACAGTCAAGACAAATGATAACTGTATGCTAATCATCAACTATTTAAACAAACGATTTAACACCCATGTGTCAATAATGTCACCATCATCAAAATGTAAATTTCCATACACATCTCCAAAATGGCGTCTCCAAACTATTCGGTGAATTGTATTCTTCGATTAAATTTGTCGCAGCAGTCCATTCCTGATCTCCAATTAAAGCGGGTGTACTGTTCCTATTCGTAGTGCAAACAACTTTTTTCTCAATACGATGTTTAAAATAAGCGATTATTCGTGTCGTCTTTTCGAACGCCGTTGCTACATGTGTGTGTCAACGTGTAAAAGCCGGATCAGCAAAATCAGCGGGGATCCGTACATTTTAAATATATTTTTTTATTGTTTTGCAGATTTTTCGGAAAATGTGGTATGATAAACAGAAAAACAGGTTACTGTCCCATCGTTTTGTAATATATCAGGCTCGGCACGAATAAAATAACGGCTCGGCAAGCCTCGCCGTTATATTATTCTCAGCCTCGCCTGATATATTACAAAACGAAGGGACAGTGACCTGTTATTCTCTATATATTTGTGAATGCAGCATCAGCATACTAAAACAATATCCCGGAAAGAGGAAAATAATCCATTTGAACATCAATCGTACTTTCGTTTTGACAACTGACGACAGAAATGATTCTATGTACAATGTGAGTCTAAATGTAGTTTTCATGCATATTCGTTCATACGACATACATACACAATCTTGTTTTACGGATCATTTCGGCTTAGAGGACTGCGTGAGTCATGTAAAATATCGAGCATAATAAGTATTTTTTATAAACAACTGGTAGCAAGATAAGTTGTAGATATTGGTCAGTTACACCATTTTAACTAATTCTTTTGACTTGTTAATTCTTTTCAGCTCAATTCAACTGTGAACAATGCCCATAATATCTCTTTAAATCTGTATTTTTCGGGTACTAGAAAAATGAACTCGTAAAACAGTGAACATGGATAACAAGCTGTTTTAATGTTTTAATATACAAATATTTATCAATACGGTTATTCGGAAGATGTATGGCATATATTATATTCTAATTTATCTCCCTTGTATTGAGTAACTTTTCGTAAATACAACATATAATCAAGATTGTTATCATATAAAGATAAGAAAAAAGCTAATTACGAAAAACATTGTTAAGCTAAAAAATAATATACATTCAATTTATTATATGTCTGTTCACTATTTCTAGTAAATATGTGGGTTAAAAGTTTTATGTAAATAAAGCTTTTGTTTGCTGCGTGTCCAGCTGAAGTTTATCTTTGTTGATATTCCAAGATATTTCTTCTTCTTCTTCTTCTTCTTCTTCTTCTTTTTCTTCTTCTTCTTCTTCTTACTATTATTATTATTATTATTATTTGAATTATTATGTATTATTTATATAATATTAATAAAAATAATTATTATTACTATTATTATTATGAAAATTATTATTTTATTGTTGTCATTATTATCACATTAACTTTTTAACAATGACATAACCACTATTAATGTTTCTATAATTAAGGGAAATTCTTTTTGTTCCTTTTTAGAGACTTATGATTGAGAAAGCGTAACGCTCTGTTAACAGGTAGGGAAGATAAATGCTGCCAGAAATTCGATTAAACCTGACCTATTTATGGACTCAGATTATTAAATGACTTCGTGTGATCCGTAAATTGCAATTTTCTTTCGTTGATTAGACTTGGAAAGCCCACATACTTGCATTCAAATAAAAATTGATTTAATAAATAAGCGACATAATTATAAAAATGTTAACAATTCCACAAAGTTCTCTTCGATCAATTTATCCTAAATAAATGGTCGAGCTCAGTATAATATGGTACTTTCGTCCGCGCTTGTTACTCAATACTGTATTGAATGCTTTTCTATTTGAACAACTGCTTTTCTAATTAGACATTACACTCTAATCGATTCCTTCAACTTATCTTCGTTAAACGGAATTTCTGCTTTCCGCGTAACTGAGGGATTGCATAATGTTTTTACATTTACATAGGCAACTACATTTTAAGTGACACAATTAAAACATCAGACAAAATAAGCAAACATCAAATATAACTGCCTTCTCTTCCCGAAATCGGATTAAATATATGTACCTCATACAAAATTCGCGCAGATTGCATTATTCTAAGATTCGTATTCTGTGTGCGTTTGTGTTTGTAATTTCGAGCAACGACCTGAGCTATGTAGATGCAATATTTGATGGCTAGCTTACATCTAACGCTCCTTTCATCTGTGGCACCATTGTTTCAGAAAGAAAAAGATCCATCAAACCTCAATTTTTGTACTAATTCTGTAAACAAATCCGCAGGGCAAATAACAGAGTTCAATATCAGGAAAAGTTTTAGCGGAGCTGATACTCCAAAAAAACATGTTGCATTATTTTGAGTGTATGGATAGTGTTAAATTGCCAAACCATTAAACATTAAATAATGATCATTATACTTTTAATAAGCAGTTTAGTATTTAAACTTTTTTACTTTATGTTGTCCTCATCTATAACCGCTTTTCTTTGCTTTGATACTTACGTTGTTGAGCTTATAATACTATGCATTTACTCAGGAATGATTCAGCTGTTTCTCTATGGAAAAGCTTTTGCCCTCAAGCGCGCGATTAGAAGCATGTGTCCAGTTTAATGAACTCATTGCGTTCTGCAAATAGAAACATGCTTTCACAGGAATCAATCCCATGTGATGCTAGTGTGTAGTTAGTGAGACAAATCACTGTCTAACCGACAGATTGTTAAGTTTATTGACTATGTTGCAAAGAGAAAAAGAATGAATCTCTAAAATTGTTGGGGCATACTACTGGGAAAATGAATCAATGATATTGAATAAAAACCATTTGCATTTCTTATTGTATTATATTCAACTCATTGCTTGGGTTTGCTTTACGAAGCTAGTTAAGTATTTGATATAATCAAAAATAATCTATTTTCTGGCAGCATCTTATGGACATCTCATATCGAATGATACCTCAATATCGGAGCTGCAAGCTTAATTATTATCATGAAATCATAACCTGTTATTTTTTATAATTGTCTCCATTGGTTCAGATATAACTATTCACAATTAAATACTAGTAGTATGCCAACAGTGCAATTACAGCTTGTACGGCTTCAAGGTTGGGTTAAAAAGTCAGGCTATAATTTTGAGAATAATTTACAATAGACGTGCTATCAAACCAAATCATTAAACAAAGAATTTTGCTATCATCTGGATTCTAGTCAAGGGTATATCAAGCTTCAACGCTGTATAGGATTGATGATACTGCAAACAATTATAAGAAGATAAGCTTTTGGTATAATCAAAGTTTTTTATAACATTAAAAACAATACAAACAATAGCACTAGAACAACGATTAAACATGGGATAATTTCTTGGAAACGGTCAACTAAAATTCTTTGAAATTTAAACCGAACGAATTTGAAGACGAACCAAACAATTATCACGGAAACAATCAGAATTGATTTGTGACAATGATTACCGCCTTAACACGATTGATGCAAAACAGTTTGTTGGCTGAAACATGTTTTATGAATAGCCTTAGAGCGATAATGCACGATATGTATATGTGTTAAATTGTAATATATTTTATCCCACTTTTACAGCGAAATCGGTTGATTAAAGCCCCGTTTATTAAATTTCATCTATAATTAACGGCAAGGCTATAATCAATGGCACGAAATGACGTCATCAACTGCCGAACCGGGACTACTTTTTCCCACGCACCTCGTCACCTGTGTTTGCCAAGTGCATCAATAATAAAAACAATCTCAAATGTTTGTCAATCTTAATGACCTTAAAACAAAGGGAAGTAGCAAAAAAAACGTGTTTTTTTGTCATTTATTTTTATTAAAACCTCAAGTATTAGGTAAATTTAACACTATGCAAATATGTTCTGTTGTTGTTGCTCCCCTTTGACCGTAGAAAACAATCGTCTGGACCAAGAAATCCTGTGTTAATTTACAAGCTGTACTCGGATATGCATCCATCTGATTTTTCTTCAAAGCATCTTTTCAACCTGGCAATACGCACAAATGACACTGCATCCCGGTGATTCTTGCGTCAACAATTGGGTGTCAACAAGTTAGGTCAGATGCTGAAGGCCATGGCAAAAGACTCCGGCTTTCTCAAGCACAAGAGAATAACGAACCACTCAGTTCGCAATTTCCTGGTCCAAATATTTCGAAATACAAATATCCACCCACTGAAACCATGGCAATAACAGGGCGCAAATTGTCCAGTCCTTAACCAATTATTCCAACATATCTGTTGAACAGCTGCAAAAGTGTTCATTCTTGCTCAGTCCAGTAAATGTAATAATCCAACAGTTCCTCTTGTACACCTTCACGCACCGAAACTATGGCCGAAATGCAGCCTAGACAACCACTGTCTACCGTCGAACAAGTTGATCTTGATGTTCGCCCGACCCAGTCACTTCACGGTTCACCAGCGTTCGAACAACTTTGCCTCACAATTCTTTGGTGCCACTTTCAACATTCAAAATGTTAATGTATATAATTAGCTTAAATCCAAGTAATCTTTGTTATTTCGTCACGAAATAACCACATATTATAACAAAGAAGCAAATAATGTGCACCTCGTGATCGACTCGATAGTTTGATATCGAAAGTGAATTGTGTGTGGTGTTAGGCTACGTTGTAAACAAATGTAGTTCCTTGTATATAACAACTTAATGTCATATTGATATCATAAAACTTAAAGATTTGCAATTCAATATGATTAAAATTGTAATTAATAACGCTCGACACTTTGTTACAGAACGATATTCTGATTTAAAAAAATGATTATTTGATCAGCGGTTATTTTTGGAACGCGGAGTAATACACTGACCTTGGTTACACTACAGTCATTATCAAAGTACGACAAACACTCGTGAAAACTTATTTTGTTTAAATAAAAAAGTTTACTGAATAAAAAGTGGGATAAATAGAATAATAGGTCAGTGTTGATTATAGATCAGGTTTATCATGCTCGGCACGAAAACGAAAAAGCACTCGCCAAGGCTCGTGCTTTTTGTTTTCTAAGCCTCGCATGATAAACCTGATCTATAATCAACACTAACCTATTATTCTCTATGATACAAATATGTTACAATAACACAAAATACTCCAGAAAAAAATATACATTGAAGACGAATTTCATAAAATGAAGCAAAGACAAATTAGCGCCCCGAGCCGATTGTGACGAAGATATTTCGTACATATTTTCCTACTATAACCGAAGCATTCGTCTTTTTATTAAGACCGGAGTTAGTGTTCGTTTGTCGTATCAATAGATATCGTTGCAGGAATTTTAAATGATAAAACTAAATTTAGATTCACATCGTACATGCATGATGTAAATGCGGCGAATTCAACTGTACAGACATTTTCGATTTCAGAATTAAATATCTGGCTTATTTTGCATTTTTCGACACATGTTCTTCTTAACTTTTATTTAAATTTATATTGAAATATATGTATAATAAGTTTTTGTACACATTTTATATAAATTCAAACATATTTGACAAAATCGTGCATACTCGCTTTAACTGAGAATAATTCACGCAGAAAACGCACGTGCCGCCGAAGTGCTTCTGATACGGGAGACCTATTTAGTAGTATACAATTGCATATCTAAGTTGTATACGTTAACTAATTGTAATTTATACCGTAAACACAGCATAAAATACCAGATATTAATGCTCCCTATCAAATACGACTATGCACACTTGGCAACTTATTTTACATATCATGTTAGTAATACTTCCAAATAATTGTATTTAAAAACTTTCAAAACACTACCGTGTGTAGTTTAATTGATGATTACCCGTAACAAAACGAAACTTTAAATAATTTGTTAAGGTCATGAGTATTATTTAAACCACCTCTTGCTTTGAATAGTATGTGTACGTTCTTATTGAGAAGTTTTTTATATATGCGCCAATCTCTGATAACAGCTTATAGAACATACACTGCGTATAATATTGAATACCTCGGTCATAAGCCTCGGTCAACATTCTTAGTGTTCTTCGTTTACTATACTCGTATTAAACAACCATTATGCCACTTATAAAGTGTATAGGCTCAATGGTTTCGTGTATTAAAGCGTTGATAATATAACATACACGTGTGGTATAACTACTGTATAAATCAATTGTGTGTCGCACGATTAGTTTAGAATGTAATACGCCTTGTTTGTTTTTTAATTATTTCATCGCGATGACATACTTTCCAATTGAAACACCATCTTGTACTCTACTTATTGACCCCTTGGGCTTTTTATATAAATGATGTAATTAAAACGCTATTAGTGCTTGTATTGTCCAAATTATTTACGAAAAAAGTTACAATTGCTTTATAATTTAACAAAGTCCGATTGATGATTATCCATGAACAAAACGATATATATTTGTATTTAGAGGCCTTATTTTACTTGTTTGAAAAACAAGCTAAAATTAATTTTCGAGTAATTTTTTCTACAGTAAGTCCCTTTAAGGAAAATTAATAACGCAAAGCCGTGCAAGCTACTCTCTTGAGTTTCGTTTAAATATTCATTGTCACTAAACATTTTTTATTAATATTATGTGAGCATTACTTTTGCAAACCCTATAATTAGTTCGATGTTTACCGATACAATGCCCGATAATTGAATCAAAATCATAGTATGAGTTACACGCGGGCCTAAACTGTGAATGTATTATTCATATGATGTAAATGAACTATCGATAGCCTAATACATTTACATTTTATCCTACGTGTTAACATTCCAGCATTCTAACATAGCATGCACTTGAGAATTGCATTTCCTTAAACAAAGACAATCGACGTTAATATTTGATTTTTTTTATTACGCGCTGAATATAACATATAACAAACAAACAACAAGACAATGAGTGATTTAATCAAACAAACCCAATTATATACTTTTATTTTAAGCCAATCCATTGAAATGTATCTTCAGATGATATACTTTATATGAAAAACAAAATAACATTGATTATCTGTACCGTAACTCTTGGACACAAGTAATTACTATTCACAGGAGCAACGAATAGTACCCTCCACGCTGCTTGTCGTTAAATGTAGAAAGTTGATACACAAAAGTAATGTGTCTCATAAGAAATCCTTTAAAAGCTAGTTTGACAGACAAATGTAACACACTGTGTAAATAATAGTAATAAGGAAGCATGCAACTGTTATTGTTTCAAGTAAAACTTTTGCAGTAAGTTTTAATTCCTGACTTGTGTAAAGTTCACCTATTCAAAACGCATCAATATTTCGGCTACGTTAGTTATCGTTATAAATATAGTTCTTAAGAGAGCTGAAAAAGATATTCGGAAAAAAGCATGTTTTTTTCATGGCTGAGTGAAGGCCATTTTTGTTGTTCCAATGAATACTTTAAGAATAAATATTGAGATTATTCTAGTCACCGTTCATGTCCGGCGTATTTTACTATTGATGCAAATCACTTAAATATTAGAAATATATTTCAACAATCGTAAAAGTATTAGGTTATTAACCTATTATATCTTGATTTTTATGACAACATACGTTGTCTTTGAATAACTGTATATTTTAAATTACATGTGTGTATATGATTTTGTTCTATAACTATTTTATAAACGCCAAATTTAATAATCATATTATAAGGCTTTGTATGTAATATTTCCGTAGCTGTCGCATTTCGTATTTTGCCTCGAAAGCTTAACAAATGCTCGACTCATTCTTGACATTGTGACTTGGTTCGAAGACTCAAATTTACAGCGCAATCTTGGATACATTACATAAAAGGATATTTGCTGTTGACATAACAACTTTTCTTTGTCGGATCTAATGGACCTATAAACATGCCAAACGACTATTCATGTCTTGGTTTGATACGCTTTTAAGGGAGACATATTCTGCACAGTACATGCTCAGACGAAGGTAACAAAACCTGTCACAAAATGGAAAGCAGATGTGTTTTTATAAACGAAATGAACTCAAAAGGTATTATTTATCAGTGCTATATTGTCTGAGTGTCCTCAAAACGATAACGAATATGTGTACATTGTTGTCTTCTCTTTTTCTGCCAAAATGTTTAAGTAATAAATTTGGAAATATAGCTTGGGAAACCCAATGAGGGTAAATTTAATGTTCGCTGCGTTTCATCAATATTACATTATTGCCAGGTACACCATTGCGCAATACGACTGATGATAGACCAACTCAATTATAATTTATTGGTATAGCATGTAATGATTGCTATAATTCCAACTTCAATACTTAATGATTGTTGTAGGTATGTCGAGTAACTGTACCATTAAATGCATTGCCCTTTATCGGAAAGTAGCATACATACAAAAAAAACTCAAAGTAAAATAAAGTTACCACATAAACATAACAGTTTTTTTAATAGCAAAAGGCAACATTTCAACGCTAGCTGTGGTATGGTGGATTTAACGATATAAACAATTTATCGTTTGTGTGACAATATATTCCATGACACACACAAAATAAAAACGAGCATTTTGTATCGCGTTAAATCTATGTTACCATACCACATCAAGCGTAGAAATTTGGCTATTGCAATAAGGAACATTGATTTTTAACTACTTTGTCATGACTTACTATGATGAACAAGCTCTGTACATTTATCAAAACTTTATTTCAAAATGCTTAATAATTAAATACATTTCATTCCAAAGCCAGATGACTGATCAAATTATTGAACATTATTTCCCCAATAAATGTTCACATTTCAACACATATCTTTAAATAAACCATGGTTTTTTCTGTCTTCAACAGCCAGCATCAACTAACGAACTAGAGGTTAGGTTGGATGGATATAAACATTTGATGTCGATTTACACTGTGATCGTGTGTGGCTATTTTTGTTTTTTGAAAAGATTTTATTTGGTAGAATTCTATCACAATACACTCATAGTTATTTAATCTTTATTTTAATTATCGTAGTCTTTTCTAATTAAAAGCTAATTAATCCTCAAAAAGTCGTAACTCTGTTGCTCTGGTATCTTTCCTACTATTGAGTAATTATATGGTAATTATTTTGAATGCGTTTTAATTCCCTGTTATTATTGTTTAATTTGAGTAACAATGCTATGAGGTTAAATTGTATTTACACGTACATGTATCATGAATATTGCTGGGCCAAGTGTGAGGTTGAGCGCTCTATAACCGGTTTAACACCCAAATGCTTTGCATTGACCGTTCCAAGGCGGTGACCCCAGCTTTATTCTTATATCTGTTTATGTTGTTTTGTATTGTGCTGTTTTGTGCTGTTTTGTACTGTTTGGGCAATCGGCCACTTGCCTTAAATGACAGTGGTGCAGTGCTAATTCCAACACTATTCTTCATTCGCAAACGAATTTGCATTTTTAAGAGGAAACAGTTAACTTGATATCGATCCTGTTTTTATTTACAACATGGCGCATGTATGTAGTTATGCATGAATATGCAATGTACACATATAAAATAGATGGAAATTTTATTCAGTTTTATCCATTCTAAATACATTGGATCACAGGTATTAATGTGTGAGTCATTTTTTAAAACGTGCGCGGCAATGTTAAGCTGATATATATGTTTTGTTACAGACAAATAGGTACACATATCAACGAGGGACCAAAACTTTTAAACCAAGGAAATTCAAGAAGTAGTGTGCTCAACTTTCAAATAATTTAATTCGTTTGTCATTTACTTTCTGGAGGTAAAACATTAAGGATAAGCTATAATTAGCACTTTATCACGTAGATGGTTTCCTATTTAATAACGTGTTTTAAATTATTAATTTTTTATATTTTTTTATTTAATATAAGACATACAATGTATACATGTATATGATCATAAAAAAAAGTGATACCATGTAGCAGCTATAATGTTTCAACATGTTATACAAGATATGCTAATATATACTTTTTTGACCTTGTGGTTTCCTTTTGATTAAAAAAATACGTTAATATGTTTTTGTCTTTGGTTGTTTGTGATAGTTTTTTTTAAGAAAAACACCATCATAGTAATGAATCAGGATGAGTTACATAAAGTGGGTAGAAAGCATACTGGACTTGCTATGAAAGTTTAATGTGATTCCATTTTTGTTCACATATATGAAATGTATCATTGTTTAGGGCTATTTCTTTTTTAATTTGAACCTTCAGTTTTAAATAATTGATAAAACAGTTCATTGTAAGTGTTTGTTTTCTGTATTTCATGCTGATTATAAAATATTTCATTAATATTATTACGTAATTCACAGCGTGATTAACCTCTTGTATTTTGAAGGTATTTACCCCTAAACTGATTTCTAAGAGAGATAGTTTAACATTTAATTGCTGTTTCTCTAAGAAAGGTTGTCAATTAATTCCATAGAGATTGAATATGTTGCATACCCAGAAAAGGTGTTCTATTGTTTCAATATGTTCACTACACATATCACATAGATTTGTGTTGGATAGGTTGCACTTAAAAATATATTTATGTGTAGCTATGATTCTCTGAATGTATTTATATTGAAAAGTTCGCAGTGTGCTATCAGTAGTTGATTTATATGGTGTGACAAATATTTGTTTTCAATTGAATTCTTTTACTCCAAGAAGGTTTTGCCATTTAGTTTGAGCTTTAGAGATTTCGGCAGGGTTTTTTATTTGAAGTGTTTAAAATATTTTGTTCGTTTTATTTCGTTTTGCAATTATGTTTTATACGAATGTTTTTAGTACATGGTGTGTTATTTGTTATGGTAATAGCTTTAATATGTATGGGTATACTTTCGATGAATGTGTAGTTCATCAGGAAATTACTTGTAGGTATTCCGAATATGTAGCATAAGTTAGCAAAATAATAGAAGTCGTTTATTATGTAGCCGTACAATTGATCTACATATTTTATGTTTCGTTCGAACCAATATTTATAATGGTTTTTAAAATCTCCATGCAAAACAAAACCGCAGAAAAAGATAAATCGTTATACGTCGACTTTCTAGTCAGTTCATATATCTTCTTTTCGTATAATGAATTTTGTTTTTGATTCTAATGACACGTACTTTCTATTAAAATCGCAGCTAGGAATTTATCAGGGTCTTCTGGAAATAGCATGGACGACTGTCTGCGTGTCCGTATTTCTTTCTAAATCTATTTATTGCTAATGTTGTTTTGTGTTTAAACTATATTGGATTACACTCATACAACGAATACAGTTTCAACTTGAACTTGTCAGTCTGTCCATATTGAAAAACTTGTCCGAATATGTTATACTCTTCAATTTTTAACATTCAAAGTTTAATAGTGTGCTATATACTATGGAGCTAAGCATACACCGGTCCGATAACATGATTTATATAGGGATATATAATATAATGAATTTTAAAAATACAGCTTTGTGTTCTCTGAAATCAAATTCTAGCATTTGGAAATAACGAATTGAAAACCATGACAAACTTGTCAGAACTGACCGCGTCCAATGGACATTTTTAATAAGCTTTTAAGTTCAGTAAACTTATGTGAGAAATACATTCACAGTTCACGCTTTTGTTTATCTCTTCATCAGCATATGCTTTTAAAATCGGTCAATGGAATTGGCAACAATTGGAAATATTTTTGTATAACAAAGAAATGTTCTTATAAAATAAAGAAAACTTTGAATCCGTCTTTAAAATTCCAAGGAGTCGTCCTCATAAGATTTAACTGATTTAAGGATTCTTAAATGGAATTATTCAAACATGTTTGTATTCCTTAATTTCCAACAATTCAAAAATCACTCCTAAGTTTGATACACCATTTACAAATAACGGTTCGCTAATGAATAATCATACATCAAAATCGGGAAAATTATAAAGCGTTTGTAATTGTATAAATATTAAAGCGTTTAAATAAACCATAATGTCATAAACCTTAGAAATATCTTTCTTTCGTTTCTATTTAATTTTATGTTCGATTATTACAAATAGGATTGTCTTGTGAGAACATTCATGGCATTGCGATTTTAAGCATTCTTTGAAAATAATCTGTCAAAAAGAATGTTGTCGGAGTAGGTTGTTCTGAATGCAATCAATGTACCATTCATGTAATTGCTAATTGTTTGTCATGAATGCCTTCTTTATAAACAAGACTTGGAAATGCATTGAACATAAAAACTTCCGTTATGTTAAATTCTTGATCTATATTTTATTCAAGCAAGACAACAAGACAATGGCACAGTTCCTTCCGACTGTTTTGCACTGATAGATTTTATTATTCAAACGTTTGCATAAACCTATCTGCTGTTTGTCTGCTAATCGTTTAGTACAGGTCCCCAAAAATATACTGTTTTACAAGTAAACTATTCATCGTGTACTTTAGCAGTTCTTTTCCGTTAAAATTTATAATTTGTCTCACTTCCCTTAATCCTCTAAGAGTGATGGGTATCATTTCTAAAAAGGTTTGTATTTAAATCGCCAACGATTTAAAAATGCATCTGTTACAATTGAACCCATTTCTATGTTATTTTATGTTAATTATCGGGCCTCATTTGTACAGAACTTTACATTTGTCAAGTTATGTAAGTTTTCAGATTTTTATGTTTTCTGGTTATAATAGGGGTTTAAGCAAGTTTTTGTTAACCACATTATTCAGTGTGGTAGAAGATACATTTTAAGCCTCATCTGTACAGAACTTTACATTTTTCAAGTTATGTAAGTTTTCAGATTTGTCTGTTTTCTGGTTATAATAGGGTCTAAGCAAGTTTTTGTTAACCACATTATTCAGTGTGGTAGAAGATACATTTTAAGCCAAAACACGTTTAAAAACGTAAAGTTTTAAGAAACTTCGATCTTCATGTTTTTGTAAATTGTTATGTTTTTCTGTAAAGTTAGACTAACGGGCCTCAGTAAATTACACTTTTAGTCGTACGATATCGGGTGATGTGTACATGATCGATTTTTATTATGCCACGACAGCGCATTTACGTTGGAGACGCTGACATTATATTTTTAAGTGTTATCGGATACCCATCCGATAACAGTTTTAAGCTCCGCCCATCAATATCCGTTTTAAAACTCCGCCCATATTTGGTTTACTCAATGAATTTTTTTAGCGTTCCATGTTAGCCCCGCCCATTCTGAGAACTACTTTTTTGTAGGCGTGGTATGTCGCTTCTTTGATTTAAATGGAAACAAACAGCGATTCATATTTTATTCAGAAGTTAGAACATTAATGAACAAGAAGTTGTTTTTTTAAACAAAACTAACACTTTATTAAGTATATTTCTATAGGGAAATATAAATTAAATGAGCATTAATCAATGGAAAAAAATTAAACAAATACAAATGTGCACCGCTACCATTCATTGGCTGCAGATGAACACAATTTAAAACAGTAATGATAAACATTTAAAACGTAACACAAATATACTTAACACGTTTTAAATAAAATGTGACAGGCTTTATCAAGTTAAGGAAGAATTTATGACAATTATTCACTAAACATCTCGTCTAAGATTATATAAAAAAAATAACTAATACTTTACAAATGCTTTCCTTTTTTGTGTCATTCTTATAAAAAGCAAGGCAAACAGGTGAATAGCATACACAATGAATTGACATTGACAAAGTAAATAATTAATACTTGATTGAGATGCTTTGCTAATGCCTGCCATGCCTAATAATACATGACAATTTCAATTGTAAGTGTCTGAAATCAAACTTTCACAAAAAAATAATTCTATCTCCACAACCAAACAGGAAATTTGTGTAGTCAACCTGAAAATAAAATAAAGAATCCTTTAGAAAAAAAAAACATCATCAAACATTCATTGCATAACTGCTTTAACCCTTTCAGTGTTGGAACCGAATTTTGAAGGCCTTTGCAAACAGTTTGAATCCAGATTAGATGCCACAAAACGTGGCGTCTCATCTGGATCCAAACTGTTTGCTATTCTGATAGTAATCTTTGAAAAAAATGAAGAAAATGCTTATTTTACAAATTCAGCAGACGACATTTTAGCAGACGACAAATTTCCAAGCATGAAAAGGGTTAAAAATAAAAATCCAGATATATAATTTGTATTAAAATTTAAACTTTATAAATATAGTGACATATAGATTTATAACATGTTCAGATAAAACAATAACATAAATACTCTCAAAAATAAATTTGTCGACAAAAAGTATTACCTTTCCGACAAATTAATTAGATGGGTTGATGTGAAGCTGTGCCGGGATGCAGTTGGGGGGGGGGGAGGGAATATCTCGAGTTGGTTGAGAGGCAGAGAAAGACTCGGACAAGTGCAGCCGACGAGGGTAGAACTGTGCCGCCAAGAATTTTGGTAGATATCATCACCCATGGAATGTGTGGTCGCAACTTTCTGCCATTATAAGAAAAACATTTCATATTATAATAAAATAAAACAAATCCAACAGGAGATAACATTTCAAAATAGAGTGTTTTAATAACATTTTTATGGCACAACTTGAACAAATTACAACTTTGATAGACACAATATTATTAAAACAAAATGAAAATGTATAAACTCCACTTTATATAAAAATAATTTAGAATTTCTTTTAACTTAAAATATTGTTATTATGGACTCGGGGCTTTTTTTGCTTTTTAAGGGAATAGGTGTTTGTTTTCCTAATTTGAGAAATTTGCGACTCAAATTTTCACAATTTAAAGAAGTTCGCGACTCAAATTTTCACAATTTAAAAAAAGTTTGCAACTCATTTTTTCACAATGTTGATCTGTGGGCGACACAATTTTGAATAGTTTTCGACACATGTTTTCAAACAAGATGCGTTTGTGAAACATAATGTCCCCCTATATGATGTTTGACCTTGAAGGATGACCTTGACCTTGTGAAGGATGACCTTGACCTTTCACCTCTCAAAATGTGCAGCTCCATGAGATACACATGCATGCCAAATATCAAGTTGCTATCTTCAATATTGCAAAAGAATTAATAAAATAAGCGATTTGGGCCACATATATTTGACCCTTGACCTTGAAGGATGACCTTGACCTTGACCTTTCACCACTCAAAATGTGCAGCTCCATGAGATGCACATGCATGCCAAATATCAAGTTGCTATCTTCAATATTGCAAAAGTATTTATAAAATAAGCGATTTGGGCCACATATATTTGACCTCTGACCTTGAAGGATGACCTTGACCTTGACCTTTCACCACTCAAAATGTGCAGCTCCATGAGATACACATGCATGCCAAATATCAAGTTGCTATCTTCAATATTGCAAAAGTATTCATAAAATGAGCGATTTTGGCCACATATATTCGACCTCTGACCTTGAAGGATGACCTTGACCTTTCACCACTCAAAATGTGCAGCTTCATGAGATACATATGCATGCCAAATATGAAGTTGCTATCTTCAATATAGCAAAAGTTATTGCAAAATGTTAAAGTTGGCTCAAACCGACCAACAGACCAACAGACCAACAGACCAACGGACCAACAGACCAACAGACCAACAGACAGACAGGGCAAAAACAATATGTCCCCCACTACTATAGTGGGGGACATAAAAAGTTGCACAGCGCGCAACTCATTTGTTCACAGTTTTCAACAGTGAATTTTTTTATGAACAGTGCGTGACTCAATTTGTTTACAATTTTGAACAGTGTGCAACTCATTTTTTTAAATTGTGTACAGTGCATGACTCATTTTTCCACCATGTTGAATTAACAGTGCGCGACTCATTTTTTTTTCCAAATTTTGAACAGTGCGCGACTCATTTTTACAAATTTTGAACAGTGCGCAACTCATATGTTTTCACAATTTGAAGAGTTTGTGACTTATTTTTTTGTAATTTTGAATGAACAGTGCCCCACAAAATTGTCCCCCATTTTTGAACAGTGCGCAAATGATTGTTTCAAATTTTATACAGCGCGTGACATGATTTTTTCACAATTTTGAGCAGTGCGCAACTCATTTTTCCACAATTTTGAATGAACAGTGCATGACTTTTTTTTTTGCAAAAATTTGAACAGTGAGCAACTCATTTAACAAATTTTGTACAGCGCGTGACTCAATTTTTCAAAATTTAATTTATGAAAAGTGTGGGACTCATTTTTCCACAATTTTGAAATCAGAATGAACTGTGGGCAACTAATGTTTCCCACAATTTTGAACGCGACTCATTTTTTCAAATTTTCGTACAGTGCGTGTCTCATTTTGTAACAATTTCGAACAGTGCGCAACTCATTTTTCCACAATTTTGAATAAACAGTTCGCGACAGTAGAACAACTGGCACTGATCATTGGTTCATCAGCATGAGAAGGGGTGTAAAAAAATGGCACAAATAATGGAACATGTGTGTTTAAGCATGTATACATAACAATGAAACTTACCAACCACTCGGCCAAGAAACATATGGTGCAGAAGCTGCGGGATTCAGCATGCTCTCCCAGTGATATTATGCAGATCAGTGGTCAAACTGGCAGTCAACTTATGTTGGGTTTCCCAATTGTGAAGATATTAATCTCAGCAATCTCCAAACTCAAACAAGTTCATTTATTGTCAGTCAAACAGCAATTAATCCATCATGTCACCCTGACAGTCTCAAAACACGATGCAAAACCAAAGCATTTTCGTTTCGTCTAACACACAGCTGGTAACGTCGCTGAATATTGCACAAAAGCAGCTTCATTATGAAGTTCCAGCGACTCGAAATACACAATTTGTTGCGTTCCCCACCCATTTTGACTTCGCACGTGAAGGCCTGTTTTTTGGGGAAAACTGTTAACATTTCACAACTAAACGTATATTACGGAGATGGACAAGTTGAAAAATAAATCACTCTTATCACTTCCAAATTGCGCACTGCGTTAAAATCCAGTTCCATTTGATTATTGTATTTATTGTTTGAAATTTTCACTCTACACATTCGCTTTGAAAATAGCGGTTGGTGTGTACTCTTGGAAGTACATGTCGAATGTGTTATTGTAAAAAATATTGGTATTGTGCTTTTAGTGCAGAAATTGTTCTTTTAAGTTTCGATTTCTCGCTTCAATTTTTGTATTATGTGCGTTTAAATTTGATTGTTTGTTGCTTACTTTCGAACTATTTTTTATGTGTAAATATATATGCATAGACGCTAGCGGATGTAATCAGGTTGCTACTAATTTGCATATTTATTACCGTATCTACATCAATGAATTTAGCGTTGTTTGTTTTTGTTTGTTTTG
This sequence comes from Dreissena polymorpha, assembly GCF_020536995.1. Taxonomy (NCBI): domain Eukaryota; kingdom Metazoa; phylum Mollusca; class Bivalvia; order Myida; family Dreissenidae; genus Dreissena; species Dreissena polymorpha. Next base: position 27,309,873 of record NC_068369.1, read on the forward strand.
TGAATATTTTCTTATTTACTTTAAAATGTGGCATAATAAATAGAATATATGGTTGGTGACTTTTGATATCATGTGATATAAGACTCGTCCGATATGGCGTGTGAAAAGGCTCGGCAAGCCTCGCCTTTTCCTACGCCATATCAGACTCGTCTTATATCACATGATATCAAAAGTCACCAACCATATATTCTCTATATGTCGAATTTTATTGGTCAGTTGAAGAAAAGTTGGTCAGTTTGACCTGGAGAGCATGTTCCTCGATTTTTCGGTAAACGCTGCTGGGCACACGTATAAATCGACAGACTATTTTACATGCACGGACAGTTACAGCTGTGAGACCAGAGTACTAGCTGGGACGAAAGTGTCCATTACATACGGCATTTGGCCGTTTCAATGTGGGTAGTCGTTTTGGCATGGTAGACGCCAGGTCGTCAACGCACCGTTAGCGTTACGCCAGTGGTACTTGAGCATCCGCAAGTCTACAGGGCGTCTTACTCGTTGACATTACCGACGACACCTCGTTATAAGGCGGAAATACGGGGAACCGTTTGCATCGGTATACGGCCGGTCACGTAAACGTCACCAGTACGTTCTACTTCCGGGCAACGACTGCTCGGCGTTTGACTACGTTCTACTTCCGGGCATCGTCTGCTCGGGTATCTACTTCCGTGCTCGATACAGCTCGGGTAATTACAGTCTTCTTCCGGGCATGAGTCTGCTCGGGTATATACAGTCTACTTTCGGGCTTGATACAGCTCGGGTTATCTGCACTCTACTTTCGGGCATGATACAGCTCGAATTTTGCTACGTCGCAGAACAATAACACCGGTACTCAGTTCCGGTTCTGAGCATTGACGGCTGGACATAGGTTCAGATCGTGACACTCAATAGTGCTCCACCACAACATCTAACATCTCCAGTTGAACTACATTAACTGGCCATTAACTTTGATACTTTATAGGTATCTTTTGATAGTCATATCATATTGTATATAGTTTATTTTTATGTTGTAAATAAATTTATTTATTGTTCTTGTATAGTTGTATCTGGTTCTGGAGGGTAATTGCACTGAGTTATCACCGCTTCTGCAATCTTGACGGTTACAGCATCAATGTCAAAAAAAAATACATCAAACTTGTATAACTTGATATTTCACAGATGTAATGATTTTATAAGAAGTGATATACTGGGTAACCACCTGAAGTAAAGTAGTTTTAATTTAAGGTATGACACTTTGAAAACATTATGAGCATCTCAGTTGTAAAAAATAGCATCGATGATTAAGAATAATATATATATATATATATATATATATATATATATATATATATGTTTGTGATTATATTTTATAGTTAACAGCGATTTTTCTCAGTACAAACAATTATATTAATATGACAAACCTCATTTATCTCCTTTAAGACATTTCTGAGGTGACCACTGATGTAAATGAATTACTGAGGTACTATGCATTGTTGTAGTCCGCATTTAGTGTAAATATCGTTGAAATGAACCTATCATAGAATCAATCACTAAATGAAATACACCTATCATAGAATCGATCACTAAATAAAATACACATATCATAGAATCAATCACTGAAATCAAACTTCTACATAATAACCTACGATTGGAATTGAAATATGTGACATTTTGATATTAATAGTATCGGAAGCCAGGCGCATTACTTATTGATACTCTTTACAGGGTTTCTGACTTGTGACAGTAAGCTTCCTTGGCATTTGTCTTTATCGAGCAAGATTCTTTTCCAATGAACTCTAAGAGTTCACTAACCTTTCTTGTAAATAAAATGAGTTTGGCATTCCGTATAGCCAGAAGGATTATTGCATAACTGACTATCTTGTTTATGCTCTACTCAATGATGTGTAAACTTGTGTTGAATTTGTTTCAAAACATCTAAAATCTGATAATGTTTTGTATGCTGATTGCCATCCTTATATCTGTCACAAAAAAGAATTACAAAAAATGGGCGTTTTCGTGAATTATGTTTTTTAACTAGTTCTTCTTCAATGCTCTTAGCTTTTATAGATACATACGTATATCCATCGACCCGGAGCGTCAATAGCTGGGAGTTGGATTATTGCAAATAGTTTTTTAACTATAAATTTTAGTATAAATCACTATTTGCTGCAATGCTTCCTATAAGTAGGTCGATACCTATTTTACAAGTATCAAAACACATTAATACTTAGACTATCGCGTCTTTTTTTGGTTGTATAAACATGCAGATAATGGAGGTCATTATATATTTGTATTTGGAAATGTGTATCTTTTTAAACAGCAACTAAGAAATGTAGTTCTGATGCATATGACGCAGCAGAAAGAAAGATCGTTGTTTTTAAAATATTAACCATCAAAAAGATAGATTTTGTAACTTTATCAACATGGAAAATCTATTTGTATCCTGTTTTTTTTCCGACCGCAAGAATAATCTTGAAAATATCCATGTTTTTGTCCTATATGTGAGATTATGGTATATCTTACACGCATGAGTCTGCCAACGGTAGAATTGTATAAAAAGTTACTGACCTAATATGTAATATTGTCAGGCTGGATCGGAATATCAGATTTCTTTGAGGGTAATAACCGGTAGACACAATAATAAAATACACTGCATGCATTCATTTATGAAGTTATTCGAAAATTAATCAGATGAGTTTAGACGCAGAAATTTCAATTGGACCTCAGCTGGAACAAAATACTAAATACTAAAGGGTGTTCAGTTGCATTATGTTACAATGCACGTATATATTGAACTTTGCGTGGAAGTACTCAGATGATATTTTGTAAATAGTCTTGTACTATAGATGGTGTCAACACTGTTATCATTGTTTTGAATGATGACGTTTTTAATATTAGGAAACGGTAATTTATGAAATTTGTCTGTATGCCATGATTCTTGTGTAGAATATACACAAGGTAGAGGAAAAATAATCGTGTTAAAACTGCGTGTTATTTCATTACTCACAACAGGAGTTTGGTTGCAAATAACGTTACCATAAAATTATAATTTGACAAATAAACGTTTTTGCCAAGAAGTATGTTCAAATGGTCCGCATAAGATGCCTTACGTTCCGCAGTTTAGACAAAGTATCTGATCATAGTAAAACATTATATATTTTACAAGTTTATATAATACATTTATATTAAAGGGGCCTTTTCACAGATTTTGGCATATTTTGAAGTTTGTCATTAAATGCTTTATATTGATAAATGTTAACATTGGATCTTAAAAGCTCCAGTAAAAAATCCAGAATAAAATTTAAAAAAGTAGCCGGGCTCGAACCAGTGACCCCCGGAATCCTGAAGTAAGTCTGAAGTAAAAACGCATTAGCCCTCTTGGCTATTCCGCCGGGTATACACATTTTAAGTATTTTACACTTTATATAAGCAATCTTCGTAGTTTCGTAAATTTAAACCACAACAACAGAACTCTCCAAATTATTCAATCGTTTCGCGTTGCAACGCTTTATAATTTTTAGGTTTTCAAATCGTCAAAAGATACATATAATGGCTATATTGGACTATGGTAAATGTTCAGTAATACTGTTTCCTCACAAATGTCATAACTAAAACGAAAATTTGCGAATCTGAAACAACTTTTTTCAATTTTGTCAATTTACCAAGCCGTGAAAAGATCCCTTTAATAACAAAACAAGCAAGGCCAGCAGTATTCATTTTTTATCTTTGCCCTACTGATTCGTCACTAAATAGCGATTTTCTGTAGACAGCCGATTAACTAAAAAACAACGGAGTAGAGTATGTATTAAGACTTTTCAATAGTCAGCAGGCTTCTTAGGTTATGTATCGGGTTCATCGAGACGACACAAGTCAAGCCGAATTAGCTTGGTATTTTCCAGAATGAGCATTTTCAGTTATGAATAATACTCTGGTATGACAAAATACAAATTAAGCTACAACGCGAGAATGTATTCACACACAAAGTACAATGGACACAAATACATGAAGGTAATGGTTGTCCTCATTATTGGATTCCTGCGCATCAATGTCCGTTTGGCATTATATTTACAAGATTACAATTGATACACAATCATATCTTAATATGTATCTGCTCGTGTGATATTCATGAGACCGTCACTAGCATGGCACTTATCTTGATTGAATAGCCGGCTTAGAAATCCTCACTAGTTCACTAAAAGGTGTATGCGCCTTCAGTGCATTTCGTTAAACGAGTGTGGTCCAAACTGAGCACAGAAGCTTTGTTCAATATACGTTTAGTGTATTGAATGAAATGAGCTAGTAAAGTGTCTGCGCATTGATGCCATTAAAGGTTCTGTTTAAACTAATTGATATGTCATGATAAAGCATTGTTTAAGTAATACGTTTAGAGTAACGCCTGAATGTCAGACTGTTCTTACACTTTGCGTTCAATGACGGGTTATATTTTATAAAACGTGTCTTCGCAGGCCCGTCAGTTTTAATGTGGAACAAGAAGAATGCTTTTATCTATTACTAGTAACTAATTTAATTTAGTTCATGGTGTGTGAAACAACAGGGATGAGTATTGCTGTGAGACAATTCAAAATATTGCCCGCTAAATTTATAAATGTGTTGTAAACAAATATGGTCACGCGAGGTATAATAATATACAGTGTTACCTTGTGACGCTTCTATTTTCTTTGAACACAATACAAATAGTAATCACGTGAGGTATAATAATGATATAATACCCCAAATTCATATTTCGAAAAGTGATTAACCAAATGTCAACTATCATTTATAACAATAAAAATAAATGTTTTTATAAAATATGAATATATCGTTTATTATTGAATAATGTAAGCTCGTTTGTGTTAAAACTATCGCACAATATAAAAATGGAAAAGACAGATGAGCATTAAAGCGAGGTTATACGATTTTATATATGTGTTAAATTGTAATACACTGATAAAATATGTAACAATAACACAAAATAGTCAATAGAAATTATACATTGAAGACGAATTTCATAACATGCAGCAAAGACAAATTAGCGCCCCGAGCCGATTGTGACGAAGAGTTTTCGTACATATTTTCCTACAATAACCGAAGCATTCGTGTTTTTAGTTAGTGTTCGGGTGTCGTATGAATAGATATCGTTGCAGGAATTTAAAATGAACCGTTAAACTAATTTTAGATTCACATCATACATGCATGATATACATGCTGGCGAATTCGACTGTACAGACATTTTCGATTTCAAAACTAAAGGGATCTTTTCACGGTTTGGTAAATTGACAAAATTGAAAAAAGTTGTTTCAGATTCGCAAACTTTCGGTTTTAGTTATGATATTTGTGAGGAAACAGTATTACTGAACATTTTCCATAGTCCAATATAGCCATTATATGTAACGTTTGACGATTTGAAAACATAAAAATTATAAAGCGTTGCAACGCGAAACGATTGAATAATTTGGAGAGTTCTGTTGTTGTCGTTTGAATTTACGAAACTACGAAGATTGCTTATATAAGGTAAAAAATACTTTACCTGTGTATACCTGGCGGAATAGCCGAGAGGGCTAGAGCATTTTTACTTCAGACTAACTCCAGGACTCTGGGGGTCACTGATTCGAGCCCTGGTACCGGCTACTTGTTTTTCCCTTTTTTAATTTTATTCTTGATTTTTTACTAGAGCTTGTAAGATCCAATGTTTACATTTATCAATATAAAGCATTTAATGACAAACTTAAAAATATGCCAAAATCTGTGAAAAGGCCCCTTTAAATATATGGCTTATTTCGAATTTTTAGACCCGTGTTCTTCTTAACTTTGTTTTGAATTTATATTGAAATATATGTTTATCTAGTTTGTACACATTTTATATAAATTAATAAATATTTGACACAATCGTATACTATGTACAGAATGTCACAGCATGCCTCCGTAAGATTAAGACGCAAACAATGACGTAAATTGTCTTTTTAATCGTAGGCATTTATAATATACACGTTGAGTATATAATCGACGTTTACCATAGTTCCATCCGGGCATGTGTACGCATCAGTGCCAGTTACCACTGTGAAGTAAATAGAGCACACCGAGCAAACCGATGGTTATCGAGGTAGATATTAATACCCCATTTGCAGATGAGGGGGTATATTGTTTTGCACATGTCGGTCGGTCGTTCCGTCCACCAAATGGTTTCCGGATGATAACTCAAGAACGCTTAGGTCTAGGATCATTAAATTTCATACTAGGTACATTGATCATGACGGGCAGATGACTGCTATTGATTTTCAGGTCGCTAATTCAAAGGTCAATGTGGTTGGGGGGCATATGTCTCCGACCGCGGAACACTTGTTTGTGTAGGGGTAGGCACCGTTAAATGTTATCCAAAATTCAATAAAAACAATTTCCAATATCAAGTTTAAACATTAAATAAGAATGCGTGCATAATATAGAAAACAAAACCCACTTTGATGCTACACTCTTTACATGGGAACATTATCAAAATCTCCTATAATGATCATCAAAATTGATGGAAATATAACTTTAAAACTGAGTTTTAATAGAAAAAAATTTATAATACTTTTCATGAAACATGGTGTATGAAATACGCTGTAAGTTTTAAAGCCTCTATATGCATCGTTACATTTGAAAAAGATCGTTTTACTCTTGTATTTAAATGCTGTTTGGCGTCTTTCGTATGTGATGTATTGAAGCATGTGCATTATTGTGTTCAATTTTGGACCAAATGTGAGGGAATGTTATCCTAGTAAACCGTTGACCCGACCACGTGCTTTAGATTGACCATTCAGGCGGTTATTCGATAATTAATCAATTTGGATTGTTGCAGGGGTAAGAGTATGTATCGGCTTTATACAAACAAGTTAAACTTCCAATTATTTGATTGGACCGTTTTAAAGCGGTGATTCCAGATTTAGTTTGTTTTATTCTAGTGCTGGATTTCGACAATAAGCATCGGTTATATTTGCTAAAACTTTGAATTTAATTAACTTTATAAACGCAAACTGTGAAATCGCTTGTTCATTTGATTTATTTACTCTTGTTTTGCCATAACAATTAAAAATAACTAGTCTAATCCGCGTGGTCTTTAAAATCGCAGCAATCTTATAAATCTATTGGCACTCTACAGCTACAAATAAACATATTGGTTAGTAATCCCTTAAAATCTTGATTCTATTACCTGAACACAATGAAATCGTTTAACTGAAAACTCTTTTGTCTGAAGCCGTGTTTGAGTATATATGCGTTGCCAACGTTCTTAAACATACAAAAGTAAGAGCTTCGTATCTGGACAGTATCCAGAAAATGCATCAAAATGTTTGGTCTGCAGATTACGATTTATATTCAAAAAAAGAAAGACATAGCTTTAAGAAATGAGGTAAATAATTAATACTGATAGCTATATATTAACAATACTAAACTGATTATTATAAGTATATTAATAAGTATTTAATTTTAAATTACACGACAGTTGAACAATATCTCTAATCTCACTAAAAAAATTGTCCGATCGATAAAAGAATAAAGGTCCTACTAGCCTTCAATGAACAAGTTTGTTGCGATCTTGCATGACACCATAGTGCTTTTCTAAGGTGTCTATTTCTTACTTCGTTCGAGATTATAAAAATCATGATCACTTTTAACTGATGCAAAAAGAAAATATAAATCCTATACTTGAGTATTGACGAACGTGACGTAGTACAACCCCGACGTTAAAAGGTGTAATATGTAGTAAGATGTTATACATTTTCTAGTTGAAAATGGAGCAATTGTAAACGTAAGGTGCTAAAAATCCCTTATAAGCGCAACTCCATATCATGCTTGCAAGTTTATATCAACGTCCATTGCGATTGTATTTAACCCATTTACTTTTTTTACGGGAGTATAATAATGACATAAATAACCATAATTAATTTAAAATTTAGTTACCAAATCTGTATGGGTATGCTTCAAGTTATGTTCATATTATGAATGGTATATATTGTAAAATAACAATCAATACATAAAATAGGATTCTAACATCTTTTCATTTCAGTTAAAAAATTATTAATATTACAGAAAGTACATGACTTGCAAATGCAATTACATTTATTTAACCCCTCATAGCATTCCACCCGACCAATCCGACTGACGCCATCTTGGGAATGTAAGTGACTTTGGAATGAGAAAAATGTAGATTAATTACATTATAATGGCAGCTTCACCGATGTTTACACAAAAGAAATATAACCGTATATACACGCTTTAACACGTCTGCCTATTTCTTGAAATCCATATGCAATCGATGACGATATGACTCATATAATATCGTCACAAGTTATTAAACCTTAATGTGTGATTGAGTATTGAGTCAATTGTCCGCATAAGACGGTGAGCTTAACATACTTATGGCATCCTCTGATGTTTGTGAAAGTCAATAAGCTAAGAAAAAGATCATGAATGAATGTCCGGTGTTACTTTTGAATGACGATTGCTCTTCAATGATACCATACAGCTTATACAGATTCAGCTGTATTCTGGTGCGCGATTATCTGCGAGTATAGGCGGCTTGTGTATACATTACAATGATTCTGATAAACTCATAACAAAAATAGAACTTGAATGGGACGGTTAATACGTTTATCTTTTATACCGCAACACAAAATTACAAACGGTATGCACCTTTGTTTCGTTATGTGAAATATTTTCACAACAAGTGCATGATTCCCTCATCATAATGAATGCTAAAAATAAATCATTATACGCTTATGATTGTATTTGATTTGATCAAATAATTATGCGAAACGAAAAATACATGAGATGTAATAAGCTTAAAATTGCTTCCACAATGCTAATAAAGTGTGGAAACATTAACACTTAACACTTACTTTTCGAATGTTTAGGACATTGTCGCCGAAGTTGATTAGCATAACAATTGTACAGATCTCAAATGGAATTTAACATACATCAGAACATACAAAATTCAACATACGAAAACTATTTCAACACGGGAGATAACTGATTTACTGCGAGCGGAATTTCCATGGTAATGCTCTCCCTTGTAATGTATGCGTTGTGTTCCTAGATGAAGAATTGATTTAACTTTCAATAAAATATATTGCATGATCAGATGATCATGTGACCCTCGGAACGCACAATTATGGTTGTTTGCATCAGTATCAGTACATTCAATTAAGTTGGCATAAACATAAAACATTATAATTTCTTTTATTATGTCATACATGTTCGATGAACTCTAAATATTTAAAAGTATATAAATATTAAGTATCCACGTTTGCTATCCGTTAAATTATTAAATTATATAATTATATAAGTTTGTGTTCTTCTGTTCATCTCCGTCTTGCTTATAATGACCCATAATTGAAGACACAAGGAGACGTTCCAAGCATGTAATCAAATCAAAACAATCTCTATACCACAAAATAAACGGCGAAGCCGTCTCTTCGTCGGACATAATGTTAAGGAAATTAAGGAACTTATTTGTTTGCCAATTATACTTAAAAATAAATGTAGTTGTAGTTCATATTTAACGATTGTATATGGTAAAAGGTTATTCAGCTCTAACGAATTAAATTCTTATGTAAATTTAGTTTTAGCTGATGCTGTTATACATTGTGCGGCTTATTATTCGTATGTTTTCATTTGTAATTAATTTGGTGTCAATAAATCTGGCAAAACACGTATGTCATTAGTTTGAGCAACATCATTAAATTGTGCGTTTGTATGTATTTATGTATTTTATTTGATACGAGCAGCAGATTAATGTACCCGTTTGAAAATTTTTACACACATTTTTAAAAAGAAGATGTATGCCTCCCTTCACTTCCGTACATAAATTGTTAATAAGTTAAATAGCCCTTAGTTAGCCCAGCATGCAAATCTACTATGCAGGTAGTGTAACTGTCTTGGTTTTGTCGTTGCAGTCCACCAGCCGGTCAATCATTATTAAATGCTTGAATGTATTTTCAACTGCCGGTACGGAAATCTATCAAATACTTATGACAGTTTGTGTTTAAAATTCTGAAGGTGACCTTTAACAAGTGCAAGTCATTTTATGGATTTCGACGGCACTTCATAAGCCATATATATTTATCTTAATTGTATGGTAGATATTGGCCTTTATAACGATAGGCTCATATATTTTGCATATTACACCATTATGCCAATTAACTTGTATGTTGGTAAACGCGTTTTTATATCTCATGCGGAAACTAAGGAATGTAACGTCAGACCGGCCATACAACCGACTTACCGAATGATATGTGCAAAGCCATATACCCCCAATGTTAGAAGGTGGGAGGGGTAAAAATAAATGATCTCTGAAGAAAATATAACGTGAAATAAAAATGAATATAAGGATGATATGACAAGCTTTGCATACATTATACAGTTCACATATGCCAGCATACATCACTATTAAATTACAGTTACATGTTCAAGAGTAAAACCTCATTGAGTTATAGTTTATTGAAATACACCTTAGGCTCAACAGGATTTTCATTCCGATTAAAAATTTCCTGTGGGGATGGGTCGTAACCGAGCAAGGTAAAATCGTCCTTAAACGCGTCTCTAAAAGCTGTAAGATCTTTCAACGGAACACTTGCAAAAGCCTCTTTTTGGACTGCTTTACTTTGTTGTTTCAGCTTTCCAGGGTCCGATCGCGCGTGTGCTTCTCTCGCAATGTCTATTAAACGGTCACTTGTCATCGACATAATCTGTTGATCACTAAGTTCAAGTTTAATGTCCTTCTCAATCAACCCACGCATCTGCAGTTTTAACCAAAGTCTTTGCAACGCCTTATCCCATGACATGTGTTTTAACACATCTTTCTTCCACCCGAACGGTCCTCGAATACTATCGGTAATAGCATCATCTTTTGTAAGGTTTGATATATTAGTTTCCAGTGCCGTAATGGCTTTTTTACTGATCCCTATTTTGTTCATTATATAAGAACCATCTTCTGCTATATTTTCTAATTTGCCTATAAAGGTGAAGAAAGACGAACACGGTCTGCAATGTTTCTTGACGCTAGAGATGTGTGGATTGGGACTTTCTTGGTGAAGTTCAGCGTCTGTGACAAATCGCACAAATTCTGCAAATGTCACATCGTGGCCGACTAGTGTTGTATCATTATTGTGTTTAGCTTCCTTTCTGGTAGATTTTGGGGCCTTATCCATTCCTTCCCTAAATTGTGCTATTGCCTTTAAACCAAAATATCTCCAAAAGGTTGGATTGGGCGGAACAAGTTTATCTACATATGCAGATAAAATTCTTGAATAGGGATTTCGAACGAACATAAAACTAAAGTGATCGTGATTTAATGTAACATTTGTGTTCAACGTGAATCGTTTCCCTATACCACCGTAAACCTCAGACAAACTAACGTCATATGGTTGACTGTATTTGTTAGGATCTTGCTCAGTGGCCATCACGAATACCCTGCCCCAAAACGTTGAACCCGTCTTCGCCATGGAACAAAATGTTATATTCCTGTGTGGAATGTAATGCATGCGAGCAACAGGCACGAATGTTCCGTGGTCTAGCCTTTTTTCTAAACAAAGACGTCTAGCTAAGGCAGCGGCCTTGTATCCATCGGGTTCGTAAGTTCTGTCATCATTGCGGTCATGGAACTTCGAAATATTCGATGAAGCGTTTTGCAATCGTTGAAACACTTCTTCCGATGTTGCTGAATGTGAGATAGCCTGTAATAAATTTAACTTACATGCATCAATGTTTGCTTCCTAATTTTTGGATGTAAACAACAAATCAACTTAAAATACATCTGTAACAAGTGTCGTGCCCATATGATAACGTGTATTCTTCTACATGTATTGAAAATCGTCCATTTGGGGCTTTTCACGATATGATGTATATACGTGTATATACGATTATATTTCTTTTGTTAGCATTCTATAACGATCATAAATACATAAGCAAAACAGCCCATTAAATGATAGGCCTTCATTTATTTTGAATAAAATGCAAGGTATTATACGAGCGTCAGCAATTTATAAATATGCACTAATGGTACTACATATTGTATCGTTGAATTATTATTTCGGTGTTATAAAGTTAAATGTTTATATTATAATTACTTATAAATTTATTGATTAAACACATGCCTGTATGCCTGTATGCATATGTTTTTAGTTATTTAAACCAGTGTTAGTGCTCATGAAAATCCCGATTGTTCACAATAACAATCAACAGTTATAAAGTTACCGATATTCTCTGCCAAAGAAAGTAACACGTTCAACCTCGTTCTGAAATTCGACGCGTCACGTGATCTCCAAAAATATCAACTGTGGCAGTATTGTGAAACTGGTCTATTGACATAGACAGAGGTACTTATAAAGCAGCAAATCTTTTAGTGTAGGAAAGAAATTTACCTCCCGAATATTTTCGATTTCGTTGAAACGTGTTGGAGTATGCATGCGAATGGCATATTTTTCTGCAAAGATGAAACAAGAAATTCACTTTTTAATGGCATATACATTTTAATTGGTGACAAGAAAATCAAAATCAGAAATCTTATATTTCTCACTTAGGTGAAAATAAAAGAAAAAACACGCTATTTTATCAAAACATTGGTAGTAATAGTTCGTGACAAATAATGAACGCGTTAAACATGCGTTTACCATAATTCCGCGAATAATATAAGCGAACCCATTATGTAAGAGATATTAAGCACGTCTTTTCACGTACATTATTAAGATCATTATGCAAAAACGAATTATGTATATGGTTTTGTTCACGTACTTTTGTTTATTTGGAGGACTTAAGCATAAAGCAAATTATCTTGTTCATACTATTATCAAACATTGGGACGCAAAACAAATATGCTGAACAAGAAAAACAAATACACAACAGGAACACAAAAATTAATCGAATGATTCAAATAACCAATATCCTACAATAACAATATATTAATATAACCATAAATTGCAAAATGAGTTACTGCAAAATGAATATATAATATTTTATAATAAAACATCAAATATAAACAATTTAACGAAGTTGATATTTTATGTTCAACATATGTTTGAAGAGGTGTGTCATGTTTAGGATAATTATTTATGAATCACATTTAACAATATCATGGTCTTACTCACAAATGTCTACCATTATTTACAAATATTAACAAATCACAATTTTGAAAGTTTACGTAACTGATTATTAAATTCCCTTTCCAAAACGTTTAGTACGTTGTTCAACCAAACTGTTTCGGTGGAGTTATAAACTAAGATTGAAATGTAACAAAATGTCATTACCGCAATGCTGCTCACGATTGATATAGTTCACCTGGGTGAAAAAGACGATAACAAGGAGGCCAAACGACAGAATGTGCAGTTTGTGACGCCTAATATTACTAATTAATGACATGGCTGGTGTGGTTTTCGAACTGAGATCCAGCAATACTACTTCATTCAACCTGGAAATACAACAAAACAACAATGAATCCGCAATAATTAATATACGAATGTTATTGATGTTAATGTTTAAAGTATATATGTTTTTGTAAAAGTGATTGAGCATACATTTGTATTTTTCAATTTTGCAATTATTTTTGCGTGGTTAATATTTAACAATTAAGTAATTAAAATGCACTTTGATGATGTAAGGTCTTTTATATTTGAATTGTAATGCTAGGATGTCGATGTTTATGTACACGCGTATGTTTCCTGCTATTTCTGAGCTAATTGTAAAGTTAACGCCATCCAACCGTTTTATACTGCCTTACATTCAAAGTTCCATAGCGTTGACCACAGCTTTAAATATTTTATTGTTAAGGTTTTGTATGCAATAGTGTACAGTGAATTGATCACGTGCCTTAAAAAGGAATAATCAATGACGAAATGT